>NW_027507903.1:637569673-637814673 GCF_037356315.1 Lithobates pipiens
TGGCTACTTTGCTTTGACTTAATTTCTTCTACTCTGTACCACAACACCCAATGCATGTTTTTGTAAATGCCTTATTATGTCATAATAATACAATAAAAAACATATTTGAAAAAAAGAAAAGAAAACCCCAAAATACTGCCCCTGAAAAAAATAATAATAATTTGTTAACGTATAGTTTTCTATTGATAGAACAGCAACTACAAGTGACTACTGGCCTCAAATCAACCAGGCCACCAAAAAGTTGTGTGTATACCGTCTCTTCAATTACAGAGGATTGCCTTTTTGATTTCTTTAGAGACCTGACAGGATCTCTTTAAATAAAGAAGTCTTATTTGAAGGAGAATTTGTCTTTTAAACATTTACTGAATACTTCAGGTCCCCCCAGAGGGACATGGACTGACTCTTTGTCACCAGTTTATTCATCAGGTGACTACAAGTGACTCTTGGAGCAGTTCCATCTGTAACTGTCTGAAAAGCACATCTTATCACCATTAACAGTTATGAGATATGATCGCCATTCATTCAGATATGATTAGACTTCACCCAATTCTCATAACAACTCACATCCTTCTACTGAAAAAGATTGTCCATCAGTTTCATCAGTTGAGGCTTCTTTCATTTCATAGACCACAGGGATGGAAGTCCATCTACTTTTACCTCTCGTCCTTCTACATGGGGTCACCTTGTTCTGTGCAGTGAATGGAGACAATATGACGGAAGGTTAGTACCCCGTGGTGACAGATCTACTCTGACTTCCATAAGTTGGCTGATAAGATAAGGCAGGTCAATGAAATGAAGCAGCAGCTCTGCAAAACGAAGACCCACATGGAGAATCCATTCACACCATTTCTAGGCAGATAGACCATCACATGGCCCAGGTGTTGGTAAAATTATTGGGCAGCCAGATCACATCTATAACCAGTACAGCCCACTAAACTGATTGAATGTTTACTAATACAATCTTCTCATGTGTGTATTTCTTGTACTTTTAAATGAAATCAGTTACATAGTTGCCAAAAAGACGTTTATTAGATTCACTCTGTTATATTTTCGATCTGAGAGACCAGGGAAAGTCACAGGTTGAAGACTAGCTGATCAATTACATTCTTCCTAATAGGAATCGGCCAAGTTTTACATAAAAGAAAACAGGCTGAAGAGTTTTAGACTTCCATTCTCATAATGTATGGCTCATATTTCCATCCATTGAATATTGGAATACAACATTTGAATACAACCTTTATTAGCCACACGATACCGTACTGTGTAAAGCTGGCCATACACCATACATACACCATTTTCTTATTCAATTTCCTTTAGCTTTACCTTCAACTGTGTAGTACAAGGGCCTGCCTGATTGCACACAAACTGAAAGTGTTTAGATTTGACCTCATATTATATGGTTTTGGTAAATCTATAGAAGAAAAATGTATAATGTATGGCCAGCCTTACTTTAACCACTTTCAGACAGGACCATTTTGCTGGCTTAAGACCAGACAACTTTTTGCGATTCGGCACTGCATCGCTTTAACTGACAATTGCGCGGTCATGCAACGTGGCTCCCAAACAAAATTGACATTCTTTTTTTCCCACAAATAGAGATTTCTTTTGGGGGTATTTGATCACCCCTGCGCTTTTTATTTTTTGCGCTATAAACAAAAATAGAGCGACAATTTTGAAAAAAACGCAACATTTTTTACTTTTTGTTATAATAAATATCCCCCAAAAATATATATATAAAAAAAAAATGTTCCCTCAGTTTAGGCCGATATGTATTCTTCTACATATTTTTGGTAAAAAAAATCGCAATAAGCGATTATTGATTGGTTTGTGCAAAAGTTATAGTGTTTACAAAATAGGGGATAGTTTTATGGCATTTTTATTAATATTTTTTTTTTTACTAGTAATGAAAGCGATCAGCGTTTTTTATTGTGACTGCGACATTATGGCGGACACATCAGACATTTTTGATACATTTTTGGGACCATTGTCATTTATACAGAAATCAGTGCTATACAAATGCATTGATTCCTGTATAAATGACACTGGCAGTGAAGGGGTTAACCAGGGGGTGGCAGTGAAGGGGTTAAGTGTTCCTAGGGGCGTGTTACTAACTGTGGGGGGCTGGGCTTTGTGGAGCAGAAATCAGCGTCACGTGTTGCTAGGCAGAACGGGGAGATGCTGTTTACAACGGCATCTCCCTGTTCAGCTGCCCCGTGAGACGATCGCAGATATTTTGCGGACTCACGGGGGTCCCGACCGGCACACAAACGCGTTGCCGGTGGCGCGATCGCGATGGCAGGGTGGCATTTAAAAATGGACGTACCTGTACGCCATTATGCCTGCCCATGCCATTTTGCCAATGTACATCGGCGTGCATCGGCCGGGAACTGGTTAACTGACAATTGCATGGTCGTAAGACACAGTGCCCAAATAAAATGTACAGTGATACCTCGGTTCACAAACCAAATTGGTTGTGAATCAAGGCAAATTTTCCCATAGGGCTCAATGTAAATCAGGTTAATCCATTCTGAACTTTTATTGTTTTGTATATATATATATATATATATATATATATATATATATATATATATATATATATATATATATATATATACATACACACACACACACACACACACAGTAAAATTATGAAATGTATATACAAAAAAAAAAGATTTTTAACCACTTAAGGACCAAGCCTCTTTCTGAGATTTGTTGTTTACAAGTTAAAAACAATTTTTTTTTCTAGAAAATTACTTAGAACCCCCAAACATTATACTTTTTTTTTCTAACACCCTAGAGCAGGCATGTCCAAAGTCCAGCCCGTGGGCCAATCGTGGCCCGTGGTCCGGTTTTGAACGGCCCGCCTGGTGTGCTGCGGGATCAGGGCTGTCAGATGAGCACGATCCCTGACACTGTGTGAAGCTCCGTCAGCTTCAAAAGTGAAAGTAAAGTGCAGGGAAGTGTGTTGTGCTCTCTGCTTCCCCCTACAGTGCAGTACCCGGCTGAATGTTTTTTTTTGTTGTTTTAAAGTGTGTGTGTGTGTGTGTGTGTGTGTGTGTGTGTGTGTGTGTGTGTGTGTGTGTAAAAACAGCTTAGCCATGTGGTTTTACTGCCCCTCCAACAAGCCCTTGGTTTACATCTGCGTGGCTGCATGCTGCGTGTAGAGCAGCCCATGCATTTCAGTGGGCTTCCTTACCCACAAAAATGCAGGGAACGAAGTCCCAGAGATTTTTTTTTTTTTAATTGCACTGCACCAAAAGCACCCCACCATTAAGAATTAACGGTACCCCTAAAGAGCAGAGCATTCGTCTGTGTGTCGGGAACGAGCTCGATAAAGGCAAGAGAATTCTTGTTGGGCAGTGTATGAGTGCTCGAACGACCGAATTTTAATGGTTCAAAGAATGTCAGGCAAAATGGTCGGCCCCACATATTCACTTCATCAAATCTGGCCCTCTTTGAAAAAAGTTTGGACACCCCTGCCCTAGAGAATAAAATGGTCTTACAAGCGCAGTTTTTTTTGGGAAAAAATACACATTTTTGAATAAAAGAATAAGACACCAGTAAAGTTAGCCCATTTTTTTAATATTGTGAAAGCTAATGTTACGCCGAGTAAACTGATACCCAACATGTCACGCTTCAAATCGCGCCCGCTCGTGGAATGGCAACATTCTTACCCATAAAAATCTCCAGAGGAGACGTTTAAAACACAGGTTGCATGTTTTGCGTTACAGAGGAGGTCGAGGGTTAGAATTATTGCTCTCGCTCTACTGATTGCGGAGATACTTCACACGTGTGGTTTGATCACTGTTTTTATATGCACGCGCTATTCACACATGCGTTCGCTTCTGTTCGCAAATTCAGCGGGATGGGGGCATACTTAAAAATATATATTTTTCTCTTATTTATTTTACCTTTTATTTTTTATTTTTACACTGTTCTTTAACCACTTTAGCCCCGGACCAATTTTCAGCCTAAGGACCAGAGGTCTTTTTACAATTTCGCACTGCACTTCTTTAACTGGTAATTGCGCGGTCATGCAATGTTGTACCCAAACGAAATTTGCGTCCTTTTTCTTCCCACAAATAGATCTTTCTTTTGATGGTATTTGATTGCCTCTGCGATTTTTATTTTTTGCAATATAAATGGAAAAAGACCGAAAATTTTGAAAAAAAAAGATATTTTCTTCTTTTTGTTATAAGAAAAATCGAATAAACTACATTTTAGTCATACATTTAGGGCAAAATGTATTCAGCCACATGTCTTTAGTAAAAAAAATGTCAATAAGCGTATATTTATTGGTTTGCGCAAAAGTTATAGCGTCTACAAACTAGAGTACATTTTCTGGAATTTACACAGCTTTTAATTTATGACTGCCTATCTCATTTCTTGAGGTACTAAAATGGCAGGGCAGTACAACCCCCCCCCCAAATGACCCCATTTTGGAAAGTAGACACCCCAAGGAAATTGCTGAGGGGTATGTTGAGTCCATTGAATATTTTTTTTTTGTCCTATGGGATTGAATAATGACAAAAAAAAAAATTTTTTTACAAAAAGTTGTCACTAAATGATATATTGCTCACACATGCCATGGTTATATGTGGAATTGCACCCCAAAATATATTCTGCTGCTTTTCCTGAGTACGGGGATACCACATATGTGGGAGCGTAGTCGCGCACGGCACCCCGAAAACGAATCACTGCTTTCAGGATTTCTAAGGGTGCAAATTTTTGATTTCACTCCTCACTACCTATCACAGTTTCGAAGGCCATAAAATGCCAAAATAGCACAAAATGACCCCATTTTGGAAAGTAGACACCCCAAGCTATTTACTGAGAGGCATATTGAGTCCATGAAATATTTTATATTTTGCCACAAGTTGCGGGAATAGTACAAACTTTTTTTTTTTTCTCAAAGTTGTCACTAAATGATATATTGCTCACACATGCTATGGGCATATGTGAAATGACACCCCAAAATACATTCTGCTGCTTCTCCTGAGTACAGAGATACCACATGTGTGGGACTTTTTGGGAGCCTAGCCACGTACGGGACCCCAAAATCCAAGCACCGCCTTCAGGATTTCTAAGGGCATTAATTTTTTATTTTACTCCTCCCTACCTATCACTACCTATCACAGTTTTGAAGGCCATAAAATGCCAAGATGGCACAAAACCCCCCCAAATGACCCCATTTTGGAAAGTAGACACCCCAAGCTATTTGCTGAGGGGCATGTTGAGACCATTGAATATTTTTTGTTTTTGTCCCAAGGGATTGAATAATGACAAAAAATAAAAATATTTTTTTTTTTACAAAAAGTTGTCACTAAATGATATATTGCTCACACATGCCATGGTTATATGTGGAATTGCACCCCAAAATAAATTTTGCTGCTTCTCCTGAGTATGGGGATACCACATGTGTGGGACTTTTTGGGAGCCTAGCCGCGTACGGGGCCCCGAAAACCAATCATCACCTTCTGGATTTCTAAGGGCGCAAATTTTTGATTTCACTCCTCACTACCTATTACAGCCAAAAAAGCACAACCCCCCAAATGACCCAATTTTGGAAAGTAGACACCCCATGCTATTTGCTGAGAGTCATGTTGGCTGAACAAAAAAAAAAGAGATTGATCGGTGGGTATGCCCACCATTAGAATACCTCCCTTCATACACCCACTTCTAATGATGGACATACATGCACCATTTATATATGCCAAAGCATGGGGGCATCCTCCAACAAAAAAGTTATGCCATGTACACACGGTCGAACTTTTCCACGGGCAAGCCCTCCGTCGGAATTTCGACCGTATGTACGTGGCATTAGGAGCAAAATCGCTCCTCCACCCCTTATGCCCCCATGCTTCGGACATATATGCTCTTTTTTTTTTAACTGTAGTGGTGAAATCACCTCCTACAGCGTTGGAGTCGCGGCTTTATGTATCGTGGGAGCAAACGCTATTGCTGTCAAGATAAATAAATCCACGCTGCAACTGAATGGCGTACCTGCTAAGCAAATTATGGTTAACGTTAAAACAAAGTAACATTACAGTATAACAGTAAAACCTTACCATACCATACCTGCAAAGCAAATGCCAAAAAAAACTGTAAAAAATAAACATTTTTTTAACACAACCTGTGCCTAAAATATATATATGCCGAAGCATGGGGGCATCCTCCCGCAAAAAAGTTATGCCGCGTACACGCGGTCAAACTTTTCCACGGGCAAGCCCTCCGCCGGAATTTTGACCGTATGTACGTGGCATTAGGAGTAAAATCGCTCCTCCTCCCCTGCTGCCCCCATGCTTCGGCATATATGCTCTTTTTTTTTTTACTTTGGTGGTGAAATCACCTCCTACAGCGTTGGAGTCGCGACTTTATGTATCGTGGGAGCAAACGCTATTGCTGTCAAGATAAATATATCCGCGCTGCAGCTGAATGGCGTACCTGAAAACCAAAAAAATGGTTAACAATAAAACACAGTAAACTGTAAAGTATAAAAAATTAGAGAGAAAAGAGAGAGAACAATAAAATGACAACTATTTTTGGTTTTTATATTTTATATTTTTTTGTTTTTTGTTTTTATTTTACTTTTTTATTTTTTTTTACACTTTTTTTTTAACTGTAAACTGTAACAACTGTAACGGTTCGGGTCTCTCAAAATGCAATGGCATATTGGGAGACCCTGTGTTAGTGTGCCTAGCCTGTGAAATGCTGTACCCTACGCTAATACTTCACTAGTTCATGGTAGCCTTCAAAACACTCACCAAGGCAAAGACCAGGATTGCCAGGACAGCGTGGACACTAACAACGGGTGTCACGCCTATATCCGCGCTTGGTACAGACACAACATATTTTTTGGGGGGCTCGTTGGGTAGGGGTACTCGGGAGGGCATAAGCATAATGCCTCTCATGCAGCCGGCTTACTGCATTTGGTTGGGAATGGTGAGGTGCAGAACCTTCTGGATACAGAAGCTCTGTGACAACCTCTCTTTGGAAGAAAAGAAAGGATAAAATCCAGCCTGAAGCTTTGTATAGCACAAAAGCATTCAGCATAGCCAATTGAAATAAGTAAACAGACACTTTTCTGGCCTTACGGGAAACTAGATACGGCGCCAACAACTGGTCATTGAGGTCCACCCCTCCCATATTTTTGTTATATTTGTGGACACAGAGGGGTTTCTCCACAATACCAGTCGCCGTATGAATTTGGACTGTCATGTCTGCATGAAGGGAGGTAAGAACGAAAACAATTCTTATTATCCCTCCACTTCATAGCGAGCAAGTTATTTCACCGATAGCAGGCTCTCTCCCCCAGCCTAAGATGGGAATCTACAAGCGGCTGGGGAAAGCCCCGGCGATTAGGTCGCATGGTGCCACATGCTCCAATCTGATGATCAAATAAATGACTAAACAGTGGCATGCTGGTGTAATAATTGTCCACGTACAAGTGGTACCCCTTTCCGAATAAGGGTGACACCAAGTTCCACACTATCTTGCCAGCGCTTCCTATGTAGTCAGGGCAGTTCTCCGGCTCTACGTAACTATCTTTACCCTCATAAACCATAAAGCTCCATGTATAGCCTGTGGTGATGTCACAGCACTTATACACCTTGACCCCGTATCTGGTACGCTTGTTGGGAATGTATTGTTTGAATGACAAGCGACCATGAAACTTAATCAGGGACTCATCAACGCAGACAATTTGATGGGGAGTAAACAAGTCTGCAAAACGTTGGTTGAAGTGGTTTATGAGGGGCCGAATTTTGTAGAGCCGATCGTATTCAGGGTCTCCACGATGACGACAAAGTTCATTGTCATTGAAGTGCATGAACCGCAAGATCTGCTCGTATCGTTTCCTGGACATGGAGTTAGAGAACACGGGCATGTGGTCAGTCGGATTCGTGGACCAATAAGCCCGCATCCTCATGAATTTATGTGTGCCCATGTTGAGGGAAAGGCCCAGAAAGGTCTTATATTCGGAAACTGTAACTGGTTTCCAATCTCTGGCAAGGGAAGGCAACTGGGGATTAGCGGCGATGTGTTGACCAGCATATAAATGAGTTTGGTCCACAATAGATCTATAGAGATCTTCCGTGAAATACAGAGAATAAAAATCAAGTGGCGTAAAATCATCTGTATCCACCTGAATACCGGGTTGGGCAGTGAATGGGGGAAGTACGGGTTCTGCAGAAGTGGTGGGCACCTAATCATGATTGGCGGATTCTGCAGGAAGGGCACTATGGGAACGACGGGCCTGCCTTCGTCTTCTTCTTGGTGGCAGCGGGACACTACTTGTGCTTGCCACCTCGCCAGCTTGAACTGCACTTATGGGACTCGCCACGTCACCACGTGATACTGCAGTCCTGGATGTACGTCCAGGGTGTACTAGGCCGCTGGTGCTTGCCAGTTCACCAAAAGGATGAGCGTCGCTAGTACTGGCTCTCTGCTCCATACGAGGGACCTGCGGTTCCTGCACCTCAACAACATCAGAAGATCGGGGTCGGGTACGCCTGACGTTAGCAGGGACCTCATCTTCGTCGTCAGAGCTATCTGTCATGGAGCCGCTGTCCTCTACAGGTTCGTATTCTGAGCCTGAATCTGACAGATCAGTGTCTTCCTCTTCACTATCTGTCATGCTCAGAAACGTGTAGGCCTCTTCACTAGTGTACCTTCGCTTTGCCATTTTGGGCTCTAAATTTAGGGGTACACTAGTGAGACTCACAGGTAAAAAAGCACCTAGGCTGTCAGCGACTGTATCAAAACGCTAAAAAAAAAACTGTTAGCGATCGCAGGGATCAGGCCTGACTCTGCGAATGCTGCAGTTATGTGTGTTGTGTTTTGTAAGTGACAGTGATCGATCGATACTGCACTTGGGTGGGCTGGGCTGGGCGGAGGGGCAAAACGCAGGTGCTAGCAGGTATCTGGATTGATCCTGCTAACAATGCATTTTTTTAGAACCCTAAATTGCTGGGCACGCTAGTATAGATCTGATCAGATCAGATATTGATCTGTTCAGATTCTATACCACTAAGGGAGATGTATGCTTTGCGCGTGGGTGTTAGCGGTACTGGCACTAACCTAGCACTGCCTGGGGCGACGCAGACCCTATCTGACCCTAAAACCAAATTGATATCACCCGCCAGGTGATCAGGGGGTTAAACCTTTATTGGGTAATAAATGGCGGGTGCCCTGATGCTATAAAAGCGAACTACCTAACCAGCATCACCCGTAACACTTATACGGTGATCACTGGTGAAAGGGTTAACTAAGGGCAATCAAGGGGTTAAAATCTTTATTGGGTATTTATATGGGGGTACCTGCCGCTAAATAAAAACCTGACAGGGAACCTAAATAACTAAATAACTAACTGGCTAACCAGCGTCACCAGTGACACTTATACAGCAATCGCTGGTGAAAGGGTTAACTCTAGGGGCAATCAAGGGGTTAAAACCTTTATTAGGTTATATATCAGGGTACCTAACGCCATAAAAACCTGGCGTTGAACCTAAAAAAAAAACGATCTTCCTATCGGCACCAGTGACACTAATGCAGCGATCAGTAAAACGATCGCTTAGTGACACTGGTAAAAGGGGGTGAAAGGGTTAACTGGGAGGGCAATCAAGGGGTTAAACCTTTATTAGGGGGGTAGGGGGCTACCCTGGACCTAAAGGGACCTAACACTAGCTGCCCTGACACTTTTTACAGTCACAACTGACACTAAATGCAGTGATCAGTAAATAAATGATCACTGCAATCAGTGACTGGGGGGGGGGCAGGGGGCGATCGGGGGGGGGTGATCGGGGGGTGACTGTGGTGAAAAGTGTGCCTATGTGTACCTATGTGTCAGTGTAGTGTTGGTGCACTTACTTGGATGTCTTCACTCCTCGCCGTCCGGTCAAAAAGGCCGACACGAGGAGTGTGACATCACTTCTTCCTGCCTGTGTTTACACTTACACAGGGGAGGAAGCTTCTCATTCGCCAGGAGCGATCGAGAGGGGATGGCCAGAAACCAACGGCCATCCCCTCATCCCGGATCGCTCCTGAAGCGAACCGGACCGCCGCATCCAGCGGGAGGGGGTCCGATCGGACCCCCCACCCGCTGGAAGGCAAGCACGTACATGTACGTGCTTGTGCCTGTACATGCCATTGTGATGACGTACAATGGCATGTGGCGGTCGTTAAGTGGTTAAAAAAAATAAAATAAATTGTGTCACTTTTATTCCTTTTGCAAGGAATGTAAACATCTCTTGTAATAGAAAAAAAGCATGACAGGACCTGTTAAATATGAGATCTGGGATTAAAAAGACCTCAGATCTCATATTTACACAAAAATGCAATAAAAAAAAAGAAAAAAACAAATGTTGTCACTTAAAAATAAAAATAAAAATGGCCCTTTAAGAGCTATGGGCAGAAGTGACGTTTTCCGTTGCACCCTGTAATGGTATGGAGACAGGTGGAGGCCATCTTCCCCTCACTCATCTCCATACCCAGCCAGCAAAAAGACCCGATCGCCTCCACCTCTGCCAGCAGCTCCAGTAAGCTTCAGAGGGCACCAGAGCACGGCGGGAGGGGGGCCCCTCTCCCACCACTGATAAAAGTGATCTTGCGGTGAATCCACTGCAGAGACTACTATTATCGGAAACCGTACCGCCCCACCGAAGAAGAGGATACCAGGGTTATGGCAACTAGCTGCTGCCATTACAAAGATATCCCTTTTCAAAGTGCCGACGTATATCGGCGTGCGGCGGTCTGGAAGTAGTTAAACATTTATTACATACAGTGTTTTACATTAAGCTGACCTCTTTCATGTGTACATCTAAAAAGAAAAAAGCTCCTCTTTAATCTTTGTTTCAAACAATCCCTAACCCCAATTTAACCCCTTCCCGACCAGCCACCACAGTTAGCCCTTGTACACACGGTCGGACATTCGGACGGAAAATGTCCGATCGGACGGTGTTGTTGGATAATCCGACCGTGTGTGGGCTCCATCGGACTGTTTCTGTCGGAATATCCGACGGACAAAGTTTTAGAGCTGGGCTATAAAACTTTCCGACAACATGATCCGATCGGACTTTGTCCGATTGTGTGTAGAGTATTCCGATCGGACAAAGTGCCACGCATGCTCAGATCAAATTCCTACACCAAAGCTATTGGCTACTATCCTGAACGTAGTCCCGTCGTAACGAAATAACGTCATCACGTTACGTACGATCAGATTTTCCGACAACTTTGTCCGACCGTGTGTATGCAACACAAGTTTCGGGCATAATCCGTCAGACAAAATCCGATGGATTTTGTTGTCGGAATGTCCGACCGTGTGTACAAGGGCTTATACTGTGGCAGGTTGGCTCCCCTGCGCGAGCCATCATGGCTGTACATCGTCTCTTCAAGACGCTGTAGAGGACACGCGTGTGTCCCCAGAGCCGATGCATGTGCCCGGTGGGAGTGGTTACCTCCGGGCACCCATGATCGCTCATTACAGAGTAAGAATCGGGATCTGTGTGTGTAAACACACAAATCCTGTTTCTGTCAGGGGAGTAGAGACAGATTGTGTGTTCCTATCAAGTAGGAACAACGATCTCTCTCCTCCTCTAGTCAGCCACATTCCCTTCACAGTTAGAACACACAGTGAGGGAACACATTTAATCCTTTGATCGCCACCTAGTGTTAACCCCTTCCCTGATAGTGACATTTATACAGTAATCAGTGGCTATTTATAGCACGGATCGCTGTGTAAACGTCAATGGTCCCAAAAAAGTGTCAAAAGTGTCCGATTTGTCTGCCGCAATGTCTCAGTCCCGATTAAAATTGCAGAGTGTGCCATTACTAGTAAAAAAAATAATAGTAAATAACAATGCCATACATTTTTCCCATAGCTTGTAGACGCTATAAGTTTTGCGCAAACCAATCAATATACGCTTATTGAGATTTTATTTACCAAAAATATGTAGAAGAATACGGCCTAACTTAGATTTTTTTTTGGGGGGGGATATTTATTATCGCAAAAAGTACAATATATTGTGTTTTTTTCAAAATCATTTCTCTTTTTTTTTTTTGTTTATAGCGCAAAAATTAAAAACGCAGAGGTGATTAAATATCACCAAAAGAAAGCTCTATTTGTGGGGAAATAAGGATGTAAATTTTGTTTGGGTACAACATCGCACGACTGTGCAATTGTCAGTTAAATCGACGCAGTGCCGTATCGCGGAAAATGGCCTGGTCATCAAAACAGCACTGTGCATCCAGGAAAAGATCATCTGAGGGCATGAAAAAGTTGAAGAATTTATAAGAACTGTTTTTCCATGATTCCCAATCAAGTAAGCCCACCCTCATAGTAGTCGGGGGGGGGGGGGGGGGGGCAGAAACCCCTATTTGAATGGACAGGTTCACTGTTCTTCTCAATTTGAACGTGTCAGAGCAGGGAAGATGACTGCGGCTAGGGTTCGTGAACTGAAGCGGAGTTCGTGAACCGGAGAACATTTTGTGAACTCTTCTGTTCGTGAACCGAGTTGTTCGTGAATAGAAGAGTTTGTGAACCGAGGTATCACTGTATGTCCTTTTTTTCCCCACAAATAGAGCTTTCTTTTGGTGGTATTTGACCACATCATTTTTTTGCACTAAAAACAAAAGAAGGCCGACAATTTTGTAAAAACAAAAATAGAAAACAATGTTTTTTACTTTGTGGTATGAAACATCCAATAAAAGATAAAATATAAAAGCTAAAAAATGTCTTCATAAATGTAGGCCAATATGTATTCTGCTACATATTTTTGGTTAAATAAATCCCAATAAGCGTATATTGATTGGTTTGTACAATAGTTATATAGCATCTATAAACTATGGGATACTTTTATTTATTTATTTATTTATTTATTTTTACTAGTAATGTCAACGATCAGCAACTTATATATATTTCGACAGACATTCTCACACTAACTGACACTTTTTGAGAACCAGTTACACTAATACAGTGATCAGTGCTAAAAATGTATGTACTGTCACTGTACTAATGACACTGGCTGGGAAGGGGTTTACATCGGCAGAATGGCACGGGCAGTCAAAAGAGCTTACCCGTACGTCCCTTTGAAGTTTCCACCTAGCGGGCGTGCCCACGGGTCCTGCAAGTTCGCTGTTCTTTCTTTTTTGTTTTTATATATATATATATATATATATATATATATATATATATATATATATATATATATATATATATATATCTTTTTTTAGGTCTTTTCATTTTCTTCTGCTTCAGCAGTGCAGAGTGAACTTGTCATTGACACAGAAAAAGCTGCCCTTTGTTAGCAGCATAGCACCGCATACTACTTTGGTCCAATTTAGTTCACAAAAAGCATTGCATATCATTATGGGATGTGCATTTTGGCACTCCCACCAAATGTCCTTAAAAATTCAGCCAAATATGAAACATTTATCATTGGTCTGAACCTGGACCTCATCCCAAATATGGTGATTCCTATTCTTCATTGTCCAATCAGCAAGTTACTGGAGCATCATGACCAATCTGTACCGACTAACTGCAGAGGTGAGGTTAGGGATCTGTCGAGAAAGATATTTGGATCAAACGACACAAGTTAAGACAGATCACATACAGTATATGTACTATATTTCAAATGTTTTAAACCTCTATGTCTTGAATTTATTTATTTACAGTGTTTTTTGTTTTTTTTGCTATTTACAATATTCAGCATCATCTATATGACTAGGTTCATATTTACTACTATGAAGCTATAGAGGAAATTCACAAAGGTTACATCAGGGCCACGCTCTGGAGTGAAAGATGCAGATTGTGAAACTAAGGCCGCGTACACACGGGCGGACTGTTCGTCCAACTTTGTCCGCTGAACAGTGTTTGGGCGGACAGTCCGCTCGTGTGTGGGCTTTCAGCGGACAGTTTCAGCGGACAGTTTGACGGACAAGGTTTTTCGGAAATTCCGTAAAACTGTCCGCTGAAACCTTGTTTCAGCGAACCGTCCGCTCGTGTGTAGGCTTGTTCGTCAAACAAAGTTGCGCGCATGCTCAGAAAGGATTTTCACGCCGAAAGCTATAATGCAGTGTATAGGACGTTGTATTTTTCGTCCCGTCGTACGTGCCGTTCACGTCATCGCGCACGGTTTCAGCAAACTGTTCGTCCGTCGTGTGTGGCCATGTCCGTCCATGCTAAGTTTGAGCGGACTGTTTGCCGAAACTGTTGGACGGACAAAGTTGGGCGAACAGTCCGCGTGTGTGTACGCGGCCAAAGACTCTGCAAGGACAGGAAGCATCTCATTGCTTCTCAGTAAAGTTTTTTTCATGTAATAAAAATAGACTTTGGTACATATTATTAAACATATCTGTTCAGGGAGTGTGGTAATTATGGGTATCCCAGACACCAGAAATCCAACCATACAAACCCCAAACAGATTAGATGTCTGGTGTCTGGGGTACCCAGAATTATCACAATCCCTGAAAAGATAGGCACATTTAATGTGTGGTGTGGTCAGGGTTGGACTTCATCTAGACGTGCCCATTTTAACTTTGAGAGTCCCCATCAGCACCCCCTTACATCAGAGTCTCTCCATCAGCAGTCCCCTTACATCATAGTGTCCCCATTAGCAGCTCCTTACATCAAAGTGTCTCCATCAGCAGCCTCTCACATCAGAGTGTCCCCATCAGCACCCCCTTACATCAGAGTCTCTCCATCAGCAGTCCCCTTACATCATAGTGTCCCCATTACTCCTTACATCAAAGTGTCTCCATCAGCAGCCTCTCACATCAGAGTGTCCCCATCAGCACCCCCTTACATCAGAGTGTCCCCATCAGCAGCCCCTTACATCAGAGTGTCCCCATAACCAGATCCTTACATCAGAGTGTCCCCATCAGCACCCTCTTACATCAGAGTGTCCCCATCAACACCCCCTTACATCAGAGTGTCCCCATCAGCACCCCCTTACATCAGAGTGTCCCCATCATATGCCCCTTACATCACAGTGTCCCAATAAGCAGCGTCTTACATCAGAGTGTCCATATCAGCAGTCCCTTTACATCAAAATGTCCCCATCAGCAGTCCCTTTACATCAGAGTGTCCCCATCAGCACCCTCTTACATCAGAGCGTCTGAATCAGCAGCCCCTTATATCAGAGTGTCCCCATCAGCACCCCCTTACATCAGAGTGTCCCCATCAGCAACCCCTTATACCAGATTGTCCCCATCAGCAACCCCCTTACATCAGAGTGTCCCCATCAGCACCCCTTTACATCAGAGTGTCCCCATCAGCACCCTCTTAGACCAGAGTGCCCCCATCAGCAAACTCTTAGATCAGAGTGCCCCCATCAGCAAACTCTTAGATCAGAGTGCCCCCATCAGCAGCCCCTTACATCAGAGTGTCCCCATCAAGACCCCCTTACATCAAACATCTCCTCCCCCTCCCACGTGTACTCACAATTCTGAAGGCAACTTCTGTTCCTCTCTTTAGTCATGTTATAAGTGACAAGTGATAAGGGGAGAGAGGAAGGAAAGTCTGTCAGCTGTCTATCTTCCGCTTCAGGCTGGAGGGAGCAGAAAGCCTAATCCTCTCTCAGGCATGTTTTGGAAGCTGCTACTTGGTGACAGGAGTGACATTGCAAACACTCACTGTCAGTGAGAAGTGGCTCCAAGACTGCGCCTGACTGCCCACTGAGCCATCGGCCCACTGGGAAACTCCCGGTAGTCTCGATGGCCAGTACATGCCTGGGTGTGGTTGTTTTGCAGACAGTTTTCCTCTCTTCCTTCCTCCTTTTTACTGAAAAAATAATCAAGGAGAAATTTGGGTTCCGGACAGAAAAAAAACGAACAGGTTATTTTTATTATTATTATACACGATTTATGTAGTGCCAATAGTTTGTGCAGTGATTTACAATGTAGAGGGGGGGCAGCACAATTCCAGTACAGTTCAATACAGAAGGGACAGCAGGGCCCTGCTTGCGGAGCTTACATTCTAAAGGGAGGGGGGAGGTGGTACAAGAGGTAATAGCTGTGGGGATAATTTGATGAGGGTGGCTCAGGTACAGTTCTTAGGTGGGTGTGGGATAGGCTTCCCTGAATAAATTAGTTTTTAGGGATCTCCTAAAAGTGGACAGGGTAGGGGCTAATCAGACAACCTGGGACAGGGAGTTCCAGAGGATGGGAGAGGCTCTGGAGAAGACCTAGAGATGAGCATGGGAGGAGGTAACAAGGGAGCTAGTGAGCAGGAGGTCCTGGGAAGAGCAGACGGGATGATTTGGGTGATATCTGCGGATGAGGTTGGTGATGTAGCCGGAGGCAAATGTTGTGGATGGCCTTGTATGTTGTGGTTAGTATTTTTAATTTTATACGATGGGGTAGTAGAAGCTAGTGAAGGGATTGGCAGAGAGGTTAGTGAGGTGTATGAGTCTAGCAGCAGCATTCATAAAAGACTGATGATTGTGTAAGGGAAGGCCATTAAGGAGAGTTGCAGTGATGTTAGTCAGGAAGGGGCAAATTCTGGAGATGTTACAGAGGTTAAGTCGGTAAGATTTAATGTTTCCCTACGCTATTGTCACGCTTACCCATAACGCAGATTGGTCAGACACTATAACTGAAGAGAAAGAGATAGGAGGTGCCGACCTGAGTGTAAAAGGTTAATGCACAATTTATTGCAAAGGATAAAAACACTAAAAAAAGTAAAATGGAATAGAGCTCATCTGGTGCTATGTTAGGCTCCTCTGGTCCATCTCACGGGCATCATGCTGTATCCGGGGGCCACATTTGTTGTAATAGATGCTGTGTGCAGGCTGTATGGCATCCCAGGATCCAGGAAGAACCATCATGAACTGCAGGAGAGGATGTGATGTCACCGGAGACGAAGAGACGGCCAGGAAGCACAGGAGATGATGGGCTGACAGGAAAGGCTGGCTATGCTGGCTACGCACTCAGAGCATCAGCTCCTTCTCAAGGCCTGGGTCCTTTCTCCTGGCTCTTTCTTTTCAATTGTATCCACAGAGTTGGCTTTTCTCTGGGGACGGCTGCCACTGTTAATTTTATCCTTCGGACTTATGGACTCTACCTCTCCCTTTTCCCCTCAATTATAGGTGTGTCACCTCAGTGTATTATCTGTTCCAGTCCCGATGACCTATGTGTCTATGTGGTCCACTGCTACTAATCATATAGCAATATTATTTATGTATTTATAGAATTTTACCATTTATTATATATCGTGTATGTTTTCTCATCTGTTTGTTTGGTTTGTTGCGCCAGTCTTTTACCTTTTCTAGACACTATAGCTGGCTTCTGTGTTCTTCACCTATAAAAGCCCCCTTTCCCAGAAGGCAAGCAGGCCTACTGGTACTCGGTTGCCCCCAGGACTTATACATAATGCTATAGTGGCTGGCCACCATGCTGGGGAGATGCAAACCAAGCACAGCAAACAGGTACACAAGCAAAGTGGTTCAATGACAGTCCAGGTACAAGTAAGGCAAGGTTCAGAATAGTCAGGGTCAAATCCGTTAATCAAAAAGCAGTCAAAGTTCAGAGAGTGGTCGATATCTGATCCGAGGTCGTCAATGAGAGGATCCAATCCAGCAGAGCAAGACAGACAAAATAGGGAGCTTGGAACACATGTAACAAATACAATATCACAAGCATGAGAATGCAGGCTTGTCTGGCTTTAATCAAGTTTGGCCTCCACCCAGAAACTGGCCACATCAATCACCTTGCAGGTAGACAGACAGACAGGATGCTCCTGACAGCTATTCATAATATAAAAAGTCCGCCGGAAGTCGCTGAGGACGGACGCGTTCAGCCAGAGCTCCGCTGAGGCCTACTTGAATCGGACACAATCCGGACCCCTAACACCGCCGATCGGGCTTCCTCCGGGCTACGGGCCCTGCTGGCATCCCCCGCTGTCATCCGGAGGCCGTGCGGCACTTCTCCGGGCGGTCCGCGAGCCCCGATCCGTCCCAGGCCTGCCGCCCACACGTGAGGCGCTCCGCCGCCATCTTGCGGCCTACCCGACTCCCAGAGCGGCTGGACGTCCCTCGGCTTCAGGGGGGTTCCCCTCCCTCAGCATCCACCTAGAGGTACATCCCGGCCCGGGTTCGGTGCCCGAACGAGGCGCATTACAGACGCCTGGAGGTCTGGGGCCTAACGTTCTCCTATAGCATACGGCGGCCATCTTGGTACACCCGGAGCGGGCCGCAACCCTCCACCCGCACTTCTGAGGCTGAAAACTGCTCACAGTTGCACACCCCCTCTGAATTCTGCTCTCCTAAGCTTCGTGGGGCAACATTGGAACCAGGAAGGGCCTCCCCAGCCCCCTCAGCAAGTATTAACCCTCAGCCGGAGTGGTTTTGGAGCTACCTGGGCCTACTGTGTCTTCCCTGCCACCGCTTGGCTTCACTTCTTCATCTGCAACATGTGCGGTTCGCAGGGTTCCTTGCTACAGTTATTGCACCAGAGACCCCTGGACTAGCGGTGAGGGCGGCACACCTCTCTCCCCCCCCCCCCCCCGGCTGTAGACTGTTTCCTGGCACCCTAACCCCCCCGTTGGTTGTTCATCCTGGGGGGAGCCCCCTTCTACAGGCCACTTTGGAGCCGGCTGCTGCCGGGCGGCTCTATCAATCAGGGGCACAGCAGCCCTCAGCTTTCCCAAGGACTGCCTAATGACATTGTGCTGATTGCTGCTGCTTCTCTGCACCGCAACCCTACACAGTAGCAGCGCACGCACCTAGTTTTCCAATGATTTTCTAAGACCCTTGATTAGCTCCGTTCGGGACTTCAATCTATCTCAGAGGTATTCCTGCACCATGTTTCACCCCATCCACAATTTTTCTTTTTCTCCTTACCTCATCTTCTAACCCGCTGAGCCTTAGTGTATGCCGTCTAAAAAAAAGAAGGCACGGAGCACCGCCCAAAAGACTCTCACACAATACCTTCTCCGCTCTCAAGAACATCCTAGCATGGAGCGCGAGGGATCGGTTGATGGGCGCCTTTCCCCGGACCCGGCCTCCCCGCCTCGCTTACAGGGCCCTACTTCTCCTGCTCCTTTGTCGGGTAAAAGAACTCCCAGTGCCCTCTCAAAAGCGGACCTAGAGGACAGTCTGGACTCCATGTACAACAGATTGGCATCCAAGTTTCAATCAGAACTTCAGAAAACTTCTCATGCACTTTCACAGGAAATATCGGCCCTTGGAGCAAGGACTGAAAGGCTAGAGACTAAACACGACGAGTTGGCAATAGCTCATAATGACCTCAGCCGGGAACACGAAGCCCTTTCCTCCACGGTCCAACTTCTACAGTCTCAAATAGAAGACCTCGATAACAGAAATAGACGTAACAATCTACGTATACGTGGCATCCCGGAGTCCGAATCTGAGCTTATTCCGGTAGTTATCAGGTTGTTTAAGTCCTTGCTCCCTGAACATGAAGCAGCCATGTTCAAATGTGATCGGATACATAGGGCTCTGCGCCCCAGACCCCCGGAGGACAAACCTCCCAGGGACATCATTCTCTGCATGAAGGACTTTCTAGTCAAGGAGGAGATTTTGAGAGCAGCTCGTAACAAACAGAGGATCACTCTCGATGACAAAGTTATCCAAATCTTCCCAGATATCGCTCCTGCGACTTTAGAGCGTAGAAGGAACCTCAAGGAGATAACCACTGTCCTGCAGTCAGCCCGCATCAGGTACCGCTGGGGGTTCCCGTTTCGCCTGGTGATTCCTCATAACGGCTCGACCTACTCTGCTACCTCGGTCCTGGAGGGTCAGGAGATCCTGGTGAAGCTGGGACTTTTGGACGCCTCGGCGGTTCGCAGACTGCCCTCCACTCCCAGAGCTACACCTATTTGGCAAACCCCTCCGACCAGAAGAGACAGACGCAGAATCAGATATGGTGCAGATGACCGGGTGGAAGACAGTCCTCGATGATGTTGTTTTGCTCTCCTTTATCTGAAGGCTCAGACTGTGGTTTGCTATAAGTTCTCAATGGCTGTTTATATGCTGCTCTGGTTTATATGGTATAGGGTAGTGTGTGTTTAAGTTTCTGGTTTTATACTGTTTCCCCTTCTTAGCTCCCGCTCGCTCCACGCCTCAGTCCTATTGGGGGACGGTGGAGCTTGTCGGAGTGAGGGGCCTTATGTGTTCTAGGTTTTTCCTACCCATTCCACCAGCCATTTACAAGTCCCTAGGAGCTGTTTTATGGCTCCCCTTTCCAGTGGTCGGTTGCTTCTTTGGTGGGCTCCCCCTACCATTGCGCAACCCTACTGGGCACGAGACCTTGTTGTCTCGGTGTTTGATCGTTATTTTGGTGTGGCTATGTTTTCCCACACGCTATTATACTTAGCTTTAATGTTGGGCCCCAGGCCCTTCTTGGGCTTTGGGCCTTTTCCTTTTGATGCATATTCTCTTCTTTTATGTCTTTTGATTTTCTCCCTTCTAGGTCGATCATATTACTTGTTCTATGCTCTTACAATCACTCAGACGCCTTTTATACTCAAGATTGGTATTTTCCTTATACACTTGTTTTTATTGCACTGTGTCTTATTTTTCTACTGTCCCGCAGATGATATGAGGGTTCCCCTGCGTCTCGGGCGCCTGTTGGACGAGTATTCCCTGAGAATTTCCCTTTCTCCCCCGGCCACCATATCTGACCTCTCCACTATAGTTGTCCTTTTTTATTTGCCATGGCAATAACTTGTATTTCCCATAATGTCAAGGGATTTAATTCACCTTCTAAAAGGCGTAAAGCCTTCTCCTTTTATAAAAGCCTTGGAGCTAAAATCCTTCTACTCCAGGAAACACATTTCTCCCGCCCCTCTCACCCTAAATTTTTCCATAAGGACTTCCCTCAAGCCTTTTACTCGCTCCACTCGTCCAAGACCAGGGGTGCCGCCATTCTTCTTCACTCCTCCTTCCCGATGGAGGTCAAGCATATATTTAGAGACCCCGAAAGCCGCTATGTTATTATTCAGGGTGTGGTCCACAACAGGGAACTTACTATTGCTAGTATTTACGCACCCAATGAAGGATCAGCCACGTTCTTTGGGTCATTTTTTGAGAAAATTGCTCAATACCACTCCCCTCACTTAATCGTGGGTGGCGATTTTAATTCAGTTGCCAACGCCACTCTCGACCGTTCATCAACACCAATCACTTCTAGAGCTTTCCCGAAATCGCTCTCCAGGGGCCTACGTGAACTGCAACTCACTGACACCTGGAGAGCTCACAACATAGGCTGCAGGGAGTACACTTTCTTCTCCCACCCACATAACAGCTATGCGAGGTTAGACTACATTTACTCCACTCCAATTATTCTTGCTAACTCGGTGGAAGCCTCCATCCACCCCTGTGTTTGGTCCGACCATCAGGCAATTTCCTTTACTACAGAGTTCATTAGGCTTGCTCCCACGCCTCACTCCTGGAGATTGAATGAATCCCTTCTCTCGGACTCAGGGGTGGAAGCCCAGGTAGCTCAGTCGCTGGAGGAGTATTTCTCCTTGAATGCTCGCCCGGACATGCTACCCTCGACCCTCTGGATGGCGCATAAAGCCGTCATCAGAGGACGACTTATTAGTCTTTCCGCAGCCCGGAATAGAGCTAATAGACTTAGGATTGTAGAACTAACCAGAGAATTGGATCTCCTATACAGAGACGCATCCTCGTTGCACTTGGACTCGTCCAGGCGCACCATAGATCAGAAGCGCCTGGAGCTCGACTCCTTGTTGTCCTCCAAGGTTGAGAAGACGCTACGCTGGGCCAAGGCTCGCAGTTTGCTATTCAACAACTCTGCCTCGACCTCGTTTGCTAGGAAGTTGTCTAGCACACTTCGACCGCCTCACGTCTACCGGCTATCTAATAGTGAGGGTTTTATATCTTCACATCCCAAGGAGGTTCTCAAGATCTTTGAGCAATTCTACTCTAAACTCCTAGAAGCCCCCCGCACCCTTCCTTCCCTTGAGGACCTGTCCTGGCTGCAGGACATCCCTCTCCCAACGCTCTCCTCCTCACAAGTGGAGGCGTTGAATGCCCCCTTTACTGTTCCGGAAATCCTAGGGGTTCTCAAGTCACTGAAGTTGGGTTCGGCCCCGGGCCCGGACGGCTTTTCAGCCCTCTATTACAAAAAATTCTCCATGATTTTAGCCCCCAGAATGATGCAACTTTTCAACTCGATTCTACTAGGTGGTAGCTTCCCGGAGGAAATGCTGTTAGCCAATATGTCACTGATCCCTAAACCCAATAAGAATCATAATTTACCTCAAAACTTTAGGCCAATTTCGGTAATTAATAATGATATCAAAGTATTTAGCAGAATCTTAGCTGACAGACTAGCAAAGTTTATCCCTTCTCTAATTTCCCCCTTCCAGTCTGGGTTCATTCCACATCGTTTTATCACTGACAATATACGCCTTGCCTCCAATGTTATCCAAGATGCCAACCTATTTTCCCGTAAGCTCCTCCTGTTGAGTTTAGACATACAGAAGGCTTTTGACAGTGTTACATGGAACTATTTAGACACACTTTTGCCTCTCATGGGCTTTCAGGGTAGCTATCTAGCAGGATTCCAAGCCCTCTATAATAATCCTATGACTCGCATTAAGTTGCCCGGCTGTAACTCAGAATTCTTCCCCATAGGTAAAGGCACTAGACAGGGGTGTCCCCTTTCCCCTTTAATCTTTGCCCTAGCCCTGGAGCCCCTCGCAATTGCTCTCCTTAGACATCCTGATATTTCTGGTTACACTAAGGGGTCCGAAACGTATAAATTTTGCATGTATGCAGATGATGTTTTGATGTTTATTACTAACCCTCATGTCTCTCTTCCCAATCTTTTCTTGACTCTGTCTCATTTTGCGAAAATCTCTGGCCTGTCCATTAATGTGTCTAAATCTGTAGCCCTCCCTATAGGCTTTACACCCAATGATTTGGCCCTTATTAAACTAAACTACTCATTTACCTGGGCCTCCACCCACATTTCTTATCTGGGGGTTGGTCTTCCCAGTAATTTCGGGGACCTCTTTGGGGTCAATTATCCCCCACTAATTAGCAAACTTAAAAACACCCTGAGAAGTTGGCTCTCTTTACGTATCCCCTTTATAGGTCGAATCACTGCCCTCAAAATGGTCATCCTACCCAGGTTGCTATATCTATTTCGCTCTCTACCGGTTAAGCTTCCCAAGAGCTTTCTCCTTGGCCTTCAGTCACATTTCAATAGATTTATTTGGAACAGTAGACCTCCCAGGTTTGCGAGAGGGGTACTCTATAGATCTATGAAAAATGGTGGTCTGGGGGTACCTCAGATTTGGTTATACTACCTTGCCTGTAGATTTACTCAGCAGGCACAGTGGTCGATCCCTAATTCTAAAGTCCCCTGGGTGAGGTTTGAGGGTGACTCGATCACTCCACTCTATCTCCCCGGCCTTATGTGGTCAACTAATCATCCCCTCCTGACTCTAACCACGCGCAACACTATAGTGGCGGATTGCCTCCAACTGTGGCACCGCTTCAAGCAGAGATACGACACCACCCTGGGGCGCTCTTTAGGGGCCTCCTTCCTGGGTGACCCTAGGTTCCCCCCGGCTTATCTCCATCCGGAATCTTTTGATATCTGGGTCCGTTGTGGGCTTACCCAGTTGAAAGACTTTGTGACGGGCTCTGGCTTTGTTCAATTTTCGACTCTGCAGGCCCAGCACCAACTCCCAGACTCTGAATGCTATAGATACTTGCAGATCCGCCACTTCTTCCTCTCCCGGTACGGACTCCGTCCTCGAGCACAGCTCACTGTCTTTGAAGACGTGTGTTTCAATTTCCCACGACAAAAGGGATTGATCTCTCTGATGTATAGGTCCCTTGAGGGACATTCGGAGTGCCAGTCCCTTCGATATAGAGCTCGCTGGGAGGAGGAGTTGGCTCTGGAGTAGTGATGGACGAACTTCCGACGGGACGTTTCGCGAACGCGAAACGCGAACGGACACAAACGTTCGCGAAAACGACCGTTCGCCGCGGGCTCCATTGACTTCAATGGGAGGCGAATTTCGCAAACCTTTAGGTCGAATTTGCGGCCACGGGGTAATTATTAGGGGGTAGCACGTAGTCCCACCACCTGGACAATAGCATAATACATGTATGAGGTGAATTTGGGATCGATAACTACAAGCATTTTTTTTTTATTTGGGAAATTGTTCTGACAATTCAGGACTATGGAGCTAATGAAGGCAATGGAGGAGAGGGAAGGTCAGGGACCAGGGTAGGCAAACAAGAGGGTGCAGGAGATACAGAGCACTGACAGCAGCACCGTAATACAGAGCACTGACATCAGCACCGTGACATACAGCGCTGACAGCAGCTCCGTGACATACAGCGCTGACAGCAGCTCCGTGACATACAGCGCTGACAGCAGCTCCGTGACATACAGCGCTGACAGCAGCTCCGTGACATACAGCGCTGACAGCAGCTCCGTGACATACAGCGCTGACAGCAGCACCGTGACATACAGCGCTGACAGCAGCTCCGTGACATACAGCGCTGACAGCAGCTCCGTGACATACAGCGCTGACAGCAGCTCCGTGACATACAGCACTGACAGCAGCTCCGTGACATACAGCGCTGACAGCAGCTCCGTGACATACAGCGCTGACAGCAGCACCGTGACATACAGCGCTGACAGCAGCTCCGTGACATACAGCGCTGACAGCAGCTCCGTGACATACAGCGCTGACAGCAGCTCCGTGACATACAGCGCTGACAGCAGCTCCGTGACATACAGCGCTGACAGCAGCTCCGTGACATACAGCGCTGACAGCAGCTCCGTGACATACAGCGCTGACAGCAGCTCCGTGACATACAGCGCTGACAGCAGCTCCGTGACATACAGCGCTGACAGCAGCTCCGTGACATACAGCGCTGACAGCAGCTCCGTGACATACAGCGCTGACAGCAGCACCGTAAGCAGCCCCAGGAGGAAGTCAGCACAGCACAGGGATGGTGTGATCCCCTCATAATAAGAACCCCCAGGAGGAAGTCAGCACAGCACAGGGATGGTGGGAGCCCCTCATAATAAGAACACCCAGGAGGAAGTCAGCACAGCACAGGGATGGTGGGAACCCCTCATAATAAGCAGCCCCAGTAGAAATATGACACCGCTCAACCTCTTCAAAGAGGAGGGTAGGGGCATATAGTACGGTGTGCTTTTTTGGGTCAGGGAAGTGAGCCAAATGAATTAAGAAGGTCTGTGTGCTTGATTCCAAAAATTGTTTATAGACATATACATGGTCTACTGATCACATGTGTTGAATTCCTCCGAGATCCATGCCTCATTCATTTTTAGAAATGTGAGGTAGTTAACACTGTGGTGAGCTAGGCGAGTACGCTTATCGGTCACAATCCCCCCTGCTGCGCTGAACGTCCTTTCGGACAGGACACTGGATGAGGGGCAAGCCAACAGTTCGATTGCAAATTGGGCAAGCTCTGGCCAGAGGTCAAGCCTGCCCACCCAGTAGTCTAGGGGTTCATCACTCCTCAGAGCGTCCACATCGGCCGTTAACCCAATGTAGTCGGACACCTGACGGTCTAGGCGTTCCCTGATGCTGGATCCGGATGACACCTGTCGATGGGTCGGCTGAAAGAATGACCTCATATCCGAAGTCACCAACACATCTTCAAACCGGCCTCTTCTTGCAGGCGCTGTTGGATTGGTACCCGCAAATCCTTCTCTGGGAGTGGGAATTGCTCCTCTGCCAGCGCACGCAAAAGCAGAATGCAGCATTTCTCGAAGCAAGGCCTGGAAGTGCTGCATTCTGACAGCCCTCTGCGACGGCGGTAACATTTCCGCCATTTTGTGTTTGTACCGGGGGTCTAAGTACGTTGCCACCCAGTACTGGTCCTTGACCCTCATGCTTTTTATACGGGGGTCCCTATTAAAACACTGGAGCATGAAGGCCCCCATTTGCACTAAAGTGGAAGCGGTGTGGTGGCCTGGCTCCTGCTCATCATCCAGGATAATGTCGTCCTCTTCATTCTCCTCTCCCCATCCTCGCACAACAGGGATCCCAGAAAGGTTTAAAGCATGCTCTTCTTGCTCCTGCTCATCCGCCCCGGCACCATCCTCCTCTGACTCCTCATCAGACTCCTGTTGTTGACTTGTCTCAGATAGAGTAGCCCCCCCTGGGAATTCATCCAGCATTGCGACTTCCTCATCTTCCCGCTCCTGCTCCTCCACAGCCTGATCAATGACACGACGCAATGCACGCTCCAGAAAGAAGGCATAAGGTACCATGTCACTGATGGCGCCATGGCTGCGACTGACCAGTTTGGTGATCTCCTCAAATGGCCGCAGAAGTCTGCATGTGTCGCGCATGAGCAGCCACTGGCGCGGTGAAAAAAAACCCAGCTCCCCAGAACCGTTTCTTTCGCAGAGTTCATACAGGTAGACGTTAACTGCACGTTTCTGCTGGAGCAGCCTATCAAGCATATAGAAGGTTGAGTTCCATCGCGTCGGGCAATCGCAAATAAGACGTCTGACCGGCAGATGGTGTCGCCGCTGAATGTCAGCAAGGCGAGCCATGGCCGTGTAAGATCTTCTGAAATGGGCCGAGATTTTCCTTGCCTGCCGCAAGATGTCCTGGACCCCAGGGTATTTGACAAGGAATCGCTGCACGACCAAGTTTAAGACGTGTGCCATGCACGGCACGTGCGTGATTTTGCCCTGTTTCAATGCGCTAAGCAGATTGGCACCGTTGTCACACACCACTTTACCAACTGTCAAATTGAGCGGTGTTAGCCACTCATCTGCCTGTGAACGCAAAGCTGAAAGGAGTGCCGGGCCAGTGTGGCTCTTTGCTTCCAGGCACAACAGACGCAGCACGGCATGGCAACGTCTCACCTGGCATGTGGAATAGGTTCTGGGGAGCTTGGGCGGTGCAGTGGAAGAGACGCTAGCAGCGGAAAAGGAGGAGGCAGCTGAGGAGGAGAGGGAGGAGGATGGAGTAGGAGGAGGAGAAGAAGAGTCAGGCCTGCATGCAATCCGTGGCGGTAAAACCAAATCTACACGGGTGCCACGGGTTACATGCTTGACGGCCGTCAGAAGGTTCACCCAGTGGGCAGTAAAACTGATATACCTTCCCTGCCCGTGTTTGCTAGACCACGTGTCTGTGGTCAGATGTATCTTGGCACCGACACTGTGTGCCAGAGATACATTCACTTGCCGCTGAACATGGCCATATAGCTCTGGGATGCCCTTCTCTGAGAAATACTTCCTTCCTGGGACCTTCCATTGTGGTGTTCCAATGGCCACAAATTTGCGAAAGGCCTCCGAGTCCACCAGTTTATATGGCAGTAGTTGGCGGGCTATGAGTTCTGACAAGCCAGCCGCCAACCGTTGGGCAAGAGGGTTATCCGGCGTCATCATTTTTTTACGCTCAAACATTAGGCCCACGGAAGCCTGCCTTTTTGCAGAAAAATGTGAGCTTGGCGTGATGGAAGGTGGAGTGGAGGACAATTGTGAGGAGAGAGGAGAAGGAGAAGTAGAAGACGAGGCTGGACGGTGAGAGCCTGCAGTGTGGCTTTGTGTGTTCCGTTGCTCCCACTGGGCTCGGTGATGGCTGCTCATGTGCCTTCTTAAGGCGGTCGTCCCTAGGTGAGTATTGGGCTTACCGCGACTAACGCGTTGACTGCAAAGATTGCAGATGGCAACGCTATTGTCAGCAGCGGACACGTTAAAAAAAGCCCACACTGCGGAGCCATGTGCCGGTGTCCTGGGAGCGCCAGATGTGACCGTACATGGTCGATGACTCGCTCCTGATACATTTGCAGTCTGCTTTGTCCCTGCTGTGCAATGTAAGTCATTGCTGCTTCTCCTCCCTATCTGCTGGTCCATATCTCCCTCTGAACTCCCCTCCTCTTCCTCTCTTGTGGGCACCCACGTGACATCACTAGACACGTCATCATCAACGTCACCTTCCCCACCGCTATAAGTAGAGTAGGCAGCAACACCGGGGACCAACCTCCTCCTTGGGCTGATCTGGGTACTGGCGTCAGACTGCTGAGTAGCGCTTGTTGCTACCTCCTCTTCCTGATCCAATACCAAGAGTGGCTGCGCATCAGAAATGTCCTCTTGATATGGATCGGAAAATAATTCCAGTGACTCAAGCGGAAGGTATGTGGTGGTGGTGGTGGTGGTCGTGTTGTTGGTGGTAGTGTCTTTGGGGGTGCACATAGCAGAGAGTGAAGAAGAGGGTGCAGATCGAGAGGATGAGGAGGGTGCAGAAGAGTAAGGCTGAGCGAGCCACTCAACCAAGTCTGGTGCATCCTTTAAAGTAATTGAACGCACCTTCTGCAACTTCCCACTTTGGCTCAAGCCTGTTGCTCCTGCCCTACCCCTACCACCCCTGCGGAAGGGCCTGCCTCTTCCTCTGCATGTCATTTTTTAAATGACCCTGTGACAAAACTCTTAGTCCCTATACCGCTGAAGGACTGCTGCAGTATAGGTGAGCGGTCAGCAGTGGTGCACGTCAACCCTATCTATTGTGGACCTATAGCGGTCCTTACAGAACAGCAGACTGTACCGCACTCAAGCCTATGTACCGTAGCACCCTATACCAAGTTACCAGTCCTTATAAGAACTTTTGTGGACCAAGCAGGTTGTGTGTTAGTGTTTAGCAGACTGTGCGTCAGTCCCTATACCGCTGAAGGACTGCTGCAGTATAGGGCAGCGGTCAGCAGTAGTGCACGGCAACCCTATGTATTGTGGACCGATAGCGGTCCTTACAGAACAGCAGACTGTAACGCACTCAGGCCTATGTACCGTAGCACCCTATACCAAGTTACCAGTCCTTATAAGAACTTTTGTGGACCAAGCAGGTTGTGTGTTAGTGATTAGCAGACTGTACGTCAGTCCCTATACCAATGAAGGACTGCTGCAGTATAGGGCAGCGGTCAGCAGTAGTGCACGGCAACCCTATGTATTGTGGACCGATAGCGGTCCTTACAGAACAGCAGACTGTAACGCACTCAGGCCTATGTACCGTAGCACCCTATACCAAGTTACCAGTCCTTATAAAAACTTTTGTGGACCAAGCAGGTTGTGTGTTAGTGTTTAGCAGACTGTGCGTCAGTCCCTATACCGCTGAAGGACTGCTGCAGTATAGGGCAGCGGTCAGCAGTGGTGCACGTCAACCCTATCTATTGTGGACCGATAGCGGTCCTTACAGAACAGCAGACTGTACCGCACTCAAGCCTATGTACCGTAGCACCCTATACCAAGTTACCAGTCCTTATAAGAACTTTTGTGGACCAAGCAGGTTGTGTATTAGTGTTTAGCAGACTGTACGTCAGTCCCTATACCGCTGAAGGACTGCTGCAGTATAGGGCAGCGGTCAGCAGTGGTGCACGTCAACCCTATCTATTGTGGACCGATAGCGGTCCTTACAGAACAGCAGACTGTACCGCACTCAAGCCTATGTACCGTAGCACCCTATACCAAGTTACCAGTCCTTATAAGAACTTTTGTGGAACAAGCAGGTTGTGTGTTAGTGATTAGCAGACTGTACGTCAGTCCCTATACCAATGAAGGACTGCTGCAGTATAGGGCAGCGGTCAGCAGTAGTGCACGGCAACCCTATGTATTGTGGACCGATAGCGGTCCTTACAGAACAGCAGACTGTACTGCACTCAGGCCTATGTACCGTAGCACCCTATACCAAGTTACCAGTCCTTATAAAAACTTTTGTGGACCAAGCAGGTTGTGTGTTAGTGTTTAGCAGACTGTGCGTCAGTCCCTATACCGCTGAAGGACTGCTGCAGTATAGGGCAGCGGTCAGCAGTAGTGCACGGCAACCCTATGTATTGTGGACCGATAGCGGTCCTTACAGAACAGCAGACTGTAACGCACTCAGGCCTATGTACCGTAGCACCCTATACCAAGTTACCAGTCCTTATAAGAACTTTTGTGGACCAAGCAGGTTGTGTGTTAGTGATTAGCAGACTGTACGTCAGTCCCTATACCAATGAAGGACTGCTGCAGTATAGGGCAGCGGTCAGCAGTAGTGCACGGCAACCCTATGTATTGTGGACCGATAGCGGTCCTTACAGAACAGCAGACTGTAACGCACTCAGGCCTATGTACCGTAGCACCCTATACCAAGTTACCAGTCCTTATAAAAACTTTTGTGGACCAAGCAGGTTGTGTGTTAGTGTTTAGCAGACTGTGCGTCAGTCCCTATACCGCTGAAGGACTGCTGCAGTATAGGGCAGCGGTCAGCAGTGGTGCACGTCAACCCTATCTATTGTGGACCGATAGCGGTCCTTACAGAACAGCAGACTGTACCGCACTCAAGCCTATGTACCGTAGCACCCTATACCAAGTTACCAGTCCTTATAAGAACTTTTGTGGACCAAGCAGGTTGTGTATTAGTGTTTAGCAGACTGTACGTCAGTCCCTATACCGCTGAAGGACTGCTGCAGTATAGGGCAGCGGTCAGCAGTGGTGCACGTCAACCCTATCTATTGTGGACCGATAGCGGTCCTTACAGAACAGCAGACTGTACCGCACTCAAGCCTATGTACCGTAGCACCCTATACCAAGTTACCAGTCCTTATAAGAACTTTTGTGGAACAAGCAGGTTGTGTGTTAGTGATTAGCAGACTGTACGTCAGTCCCTATACCAATGAAGGACTGCTGCAGTATAGGGCAGCGGTCAGCAGTAGTGCACGGCAACCCTATGTATTGTGGACCGATAGCGGTCCTTACAGAACAGCAGACTGTAACGCACTCAGGCCTATGTACCGTAGCACCCTATACCAAGTTACCAGTCCTTATAAAAACTTTTGTGGACCAAGCAGGTTGTGTGTTAGTGTTTAGCAGACTGTGCGTCAGTCCCTATACCGCTGAAGGACTGCTGCAGTATAGGGCAGCGGTCAGCAGTAGTGCACGGCAACCCTATGTATTGTGGACCGATAGCGGTCCTTACAGAACAGCAGACTGTAACGCACTCAGGCCTATGTACCGTAGCACCCTATACCAAGTTACCAGTCCTTATAAGAACTTTTGTGGACCAAGCAGGTTGTGTGTTAGTGATTAGCAGACTGTACGTCAGTCCCTATACCAATGAAGGACTGCTGCAGTATAGGGCAGCGGTCAGCAGTAGTGCACGGCAACCCTATGTATTGTGGACCGATAGCGGTCCTTACAGAACAGCAGACTGTAACGCACTCAGGCCTATGTACCGTAGCACCCTATACCAAGTTACCAGTCCTTATAAAAACTTTTGTGGACCAAGCAGGTTGTGTGTTAGTGTTTAGCAGACTGTGCGTCAGTCCCTATACCGCTGAAGGACTGCTGCAGTATAGGGCAGCGGTCAGCAGTGGTGCACGTCAACCCTATCTATTGTGGACCGATAGCGGTCCTTACAGAACAGCAGACTGTACCGCACTCAAGCCTATGTACCGTAGCACCCTATACCAAGTTACCAGTCCTTATAAGAACTTTTGTGGACCAAGCAGGTTGTGTATTAGTGTTTAGCAGACTGTACGTCAGTCCCTATACCGCTGAAGGACTGCTGCAGTATAGGGCAGCGGTCAGCAGTGGTGCACGTCAACCCTATCTATTGTGGACCGATAGCGGTCCTTACAGAACAGCAGACTGTACCGCACTCAAGCCTATGTACCGTAGCACCCTATACCAAGTTACCAGTCCTTATAAGAACTTTTGTGGAACAAGCAGGTTGTGTGTTAGTGATTAGCAGACTGTACGTCAGTCCCTATACCAATGAAGGACTGCTGCAGTATAGGGCAGCGGTCAGCAGTAGTGCACGGCAACCCTATGTATTGTGGACCGATAGCGGTCCTTACAGAACAGCAGACTGTAACGCACTCAGGCCTATGTACCGTAGCACCCTATACCAAGTTACCAGTCCTTATAAGAACTTTTGTGGAACAAGCAGGTTGTGTGTTAGTGATTAGCAGACTGTACGTCAGTCCCTATACCAATGAAGGACTGCTGCAGTATAGGGCAGCGGTCAGCAGTAGTGCACGGCAACCCTATGTATTGTGGACCGATAGCGGTCCTTACAGAACAGCAGACTGTAACGCACTCAGGCCTATGTACCGTAGCACCCTATACCAAGTTACCAGTCCTTATAAAAACTTTTGTGGACCAAGCAGGTTGTGTGTTAGTGTTTAGCAGACTGTGCGTCAGTCCCTATACCGCTGAAGGACTGCTGCAGTATAGGGCAGCGGTCAGCAGTAGTGCACGGCAACCCTATGTATTGTGGACCGATAGCGGTCCTTACAGAACAGCAGACTGTAACGCACTCAGGCCTATGTACCGTAGCACCCTATACCAAGTTACCAGTCCTTATAAGAACTTTTGTGGACCAAGCAGGTTGTGTGTTAGTGATTAGCAGACTGTACGTCAGTCCCTATACCAATGAAGGACTGCTGCAGTATAGGGCAGCGGTCAGCAGTAGTGCACGGCAACCCTATGTATTGTGGACCGATAGCGGTCCTTACAGAACAGCAGACTGTAACGCACTCAGGCCTATGTACCGTAGCACCCTATACCAAGTTACCAGTCCTTATAAGAACTTTTGTGGACCAAGCAGGTTGTGTGTTAGTGATTAGCAGACTGTACGTCAGTCCCTATACCAATGAAGGACTGCTGCAGTATAGGGCAGCGGTCAGCAGTAGTGCACGGCAACCCTATGTATTGTGGACCGATAGCGGTCCTTACAGAACAGCAGACTGTACTGCACTCAGGCCTATGTACCGTAGCACCCTATACCAAGTTACCAGTCCTTATAAAAACTTTTGTGGACCAAGCAGGTTGTGTGTTAGTGTTTAGCAGACTGTGCGTCAGTCCCTATACCGCTGAAGGACTGCTGCAGTATAGGGCAGCGGTCAGCAGTAGTGCACGGCAACCCTATGTATTGTGGACCGATAGCGGTCCTTACAGAACAGCAGACTGTAACGCACTCAGGCCTATGTACCGTAGCACCCTATACCAAGTTACCAGTCCTTATAAGAACTTTTGTGGACCAAGCAGGTTGTGTGTTAGTGATTAGCAGACTGTACGTCAGTCCCTATACCAATGAAGGACTGCTGCAGTATAGGGCAGCGGTCAGCAGTAGTGCACGGCAACCCTATGTATTGTGGACCGATAGCGGTCCTTACAGAACAGCAGACTGTACCGCACCCAAGCCTATGTACCGTAGCACCCTAGACAGACCAAGTTACCAGTCCTGATAAAGAGCTTTGTGGAACAAGTGAGTTGTGAATGATTAGCAGACTGCAGCAGAAGGGCAGCAGTCAAGTATAATATTCTTTCTATATTTGGAAGAAAGAATATTATACGTGTACAAGCCTATTACCGTACCACTGATACCAGTCCTGAAAAGAACCTTTGTGGAACTAATAGTAACAGCAAGTCTTTAAAATTATCCTCACTGCCTGACACACTGCTTCCTGCCTGTCCCTATACAAATTGGCAAAAAAGAGTAGGCTGGAACGATTAGCTGGAACAGCTCTTTTGTGGACCTGATAGTAACAGCTAATGATGATGATGATGATGATGATGAAGAAAGACTAATCTGGCTGAGCTGTCCCTAAAATAGCAGCATACAGCGCTCTGTCCCTTTATCTAAACTGACAAAAGAAACTCAGGCTGCTGACCTAACACCTATACCAGTCCTGAAAAGAACTTTTGTGTACCAAATAGCTAGCGTTTTCTCTGTCCCTACTCCACACAGGATCCTTTCCCTACAGTGACAGAAGAAAGAATGTAAAATGGCCACCGGATCGGGTGTATTTATAGGTTAGGGGGAATGTCCAAGTGTCCATGAGCTGTCATGTCTCAATTGGTTGTCCTGTAACACATGATAAACGTGTCACGAAAGGTTAAAGTTCTTGTATACATTAAACACGTAAGTCCGCCGGGGCGAACGACGGAAAAAGGCGTTCGAACCCGCGGACGGCGAAAGTCGGAAATTCGCCGCGAAACGACCGCCGGGCGAACCGTTCGGCCATCACTACTCTGGAGACGGGAGTGGTGGATTGGGAGGAAGGTTGGAACAACATGCGCAAATGCACCAGATCCCTAACTGTTAGGGAGACGGCCATCAAGGTCCTCACTAGGTGGTACTACACCCCGGTACGTTTGCACCAGATTTATCCCCTTACTTCCCCCAACTGTTTCAGAGGGTGCAATCATCCTGGCTCCTTTATACACATTTTCTGGGATTGTGACTTCATTCGCCCTGTTTGGCAAGAGGTCCTGAGGCTGGTGGATGGGTTCGCGGGCCGAACACTGTCCCTCTCTTATCATCACTGTCTCCTATTCCAGACCCCCCCCGACACCCCTAAACATTTTATAAGACTAGTGCACTCTATCTGTGTTGCTGTACTGTGGACTATTGCTCTTCACTGGAAGTCCCCGTCTATACCTTTAGCACAGGTTCTCACTCGTATCGATCAGGTAATGCTGTCTGAAAAGATCTTTCACACTCTACATGACACTGAACACATCTATGACCTTAAATGGAACCCATGGTTCCTGTTTCGTCTACAGAAGTGATCGCACCTTAGGTTTTTCCTTTTGCTTCTCCTTTCTATTTGCTTTTTCTCCTCTTTTTCCTTAGTTTCTCTCTGCTCTCCCTCCCCCTTCTCCCTGTCATGATCTTTCTTTCATAATTGGGTTATGATGGTCAGCTCGTTTAACTTGTCATTCTCGTTACTATTATGATTGATGGTTGGAATATGTGACCCATACAGTGTATCATTTATCTATGTTTGTTCCTGCAGGGTTCTGTTATGTGATTATTACCTTTTGGTAACCTGGTCTTCCAACATTTTCTGCCAATGCTGAAATATGTTTCTTTTTGCTGACTTTGTATTTCTGTTAATAACTTTAATAAAACCTTTTTTGAAAACCAAAAAAATTATATAAAAAGTTCTCGTAATATGTCCTCTTGTTAATGATAAAAGTCTGCAAAATGTCTCAAAATCTGGAATTTTCACAACTGATAACCTTTAATTATTTATGCTCCATGAAAAGAGATCGATTCTATTCTTCTATTCTATCTATCTATGTTTGTTGATTTAGTGACTAAAAATCATTTCAGCTGTAGCTGTCATTGAGATGTCACTCATCTGTCTTCATCTCATATTTTTATTGCAGAGAACACCAGAGACATTCGATCTGTCACACCAAGACTGACTACTATGCAGAATATAGCGACTCTGCAGTGTGATAATTGTGCAAAAAAAAACGAACACCACCCGACACATCGTACCACTGTGCTACCCACCGATCATAGTGCACAAGGACCCTCTCCTTCACCTTCTCCTACAGAATACATTTTGGTTGGCGTATCAGGAGTCTGTCTAAGAATAAAGGCAATCTTCAGAGTAATGCAGAACAACACGAATGTAAGTTATCTCTGAGTAGGGATGAGCTGAACACCCCCCGGTTCGGTTTGCACCAGAACCTGTGAACGGACCGAAAATTCATACAAACTTTCTAAATCTATTAAAGTCTATGGGACTCGAATGTTCAAAATCAAAAGGGCTCATTTTAAAGGCTAATATGCAAGATATGCAACAGACAACACCAGCAATAAGGGGTATCTTCAGGTGTATCTTCAGGTGTATACTGTGCTGGAGGCACACAACACCCACTAACTCCTGCAGATGCCTGTATTAGAGAACACCAGCAAAAAAGGGTAGATACAGGTGTATACTGTGCTGGAGGCACACAACACCCACTTTAACTCCTGCAGATGCCTGAGAAAAGAACACACTGTCCCTGCCTATCTTGCTCTTTCTCTGTACGCCGTAACACACTACACAAGGCCGCCGCGCTGGCGGCCTTATATAGTGTGGGGCGTGTACTAAACCCCCTGAGCTATAATTGGCCACAGACATCCTGCCTGTGTCCAATTATGGCTCTCCTTGCTGCCGGCGCTGTGATTGGCCATGCATGCGGGGTCACAGTGCATGCTTGGCCAATCGTGATCCAGCAATGCACTGTGATGGCGTAGTGCATTGTGGTGCCACACGAATTTGGTGTGCGAACGGTCCACAAAGTTCTGAATTCGCCGAAAAGACGAACGGCCGATGTTCGAGTCGAACATGCGTGTGTGTATATATATATATATATATATATATATATATATATATATACCATTACATATCTGAGTGCAGATTTCCCCTTACATCAGGGTCCCCAGAGAGCCTCCCTTACGTCAGGGTCCTCAGAGCCCCCTCATTACATCAGGGTCCCCAGAGAGCCCCCCCTAACATCAGGGTCCCCAGAGAGCCCCTTCCTTACATCAGGGTCCCCAGAGAGCCCCTTCCTTACATCAGGGTTTACAGAGAGCCCTTTCCTTACATCAGGGTCCCCAGAGAGCCCTCCGCTTACATTAGGGTCCCCAGAGAGTCCCAGGGCTCTTGGAGTGTGCTACATGAAGAATGCAGGGCCCAGCTGTGTCCATCTATGCAGCCTCACCAGTGCCCAGCAATATAGCCTCACCTGTGTCCAGCAATGCAGGTTCACCAGTGCCCTGGGATGCAACCTCACCAGTGCCAGGAATGCAGCCTCATCTGTGTCCAGCACTGCACCCCCCCCCCCCCACTGTAGTGTCCTCTGTCCCCTGCACCCCTCACCTCACTGCAGTGTCTTCTGTTCCCTGCACCCACCTCACTGTAGTGACCTCTGTCTCCTGTACTCCCACTGTAGTATCCTCTGTCCCCTGCACCCTACCCCACTGTAGTGTTCTCTGTCCCCTGCACCCCTCATATCACTGCAGTGCCCTCTGTTCCCTTCACCCCACCCCACTGTAGTGAATTATGTCTCCTGCACCCCCACTGTAGTATCCTCTGTCCCCTGCACCCCCACCCCACTGTAGTGTTCTCTGTCTCCTACACCTCACCCCACAAACACACACTGAGTAGGTACTCTTCTACCTTACACAGGTGTACAGCAAGCAGAGCATCAGAGATCAGCATTGCAGGGCTGGATGGGGCAGGAACTACTGAAGTTCACTTTTCCCATTAAAAAAAAATGGTAATTGGTCCCTAGGATCGTCCAGCAACCAATCACTCACTGTTTAATATAAAAAGTTAACTCCAACTGTTCCCGTCCCCATCCAGCCCTGTGATACTTGGCACTCGCCGCTGCCCAATGAAGAGGACAGCGGGATGGGTGCCCGTATTCGGCGGTGGCAGGCCAAGTGCCCGTCTTTAGCTGTGGTGGGCAGGGTGCAGCCCAAGGGTTGCCAACTCCTGCCCTAGCAACTCGAGGCTCTGGGCCCCAGATTTGGGGCTATAGCCCCAGTAGCCACCTCCTAGCGATGCCACTGTAAAGACTTGAGAGCTAATGCCAGTGAAGAGCATCAAATCCAGGTGTGAAGTTAAGGATTGGTTTAGATTATCCCATCAAATCCCATGATTACCAGATCCATGATTAGATGACATCCAGTTCTAAAGGTCATAGACAGAGTTGCCAGCAAAGGGCAATGGCAATAAATCTTACAACAGTGTGCTATTATTATTGATTGAATCAGTAGCAATTACCCATCTCTCATATGGATAAGGGAAGGATGATATGAAATTTGAGGACATTAATTTGTGCAATTCATTTAGCTCTGTGATTGCATTTTTTGCAAATAGGTTGCAATAATGATTCCCCAGCTATTCACAGCTCATACCTATAAGTATGCAATAACTATTAGAGAGGTCATACAAAATGTGGAAACCTTCCAATAAATGGACTTCACACTGTTGCTGAATGTATGGATTAAGTGACAGGTCACTACAGATATCTCTGTGGATTAAACAACACAGGGAAATAGTATTACTCTCAGATGACTCTGACTGCTCACCAGCCGCTGGAAATGTATCCAACAATGGGGCCCATCTGTCCCCCAGAAACTCGCCAACAATGCATACTGTTAATTATTTTTTTCATGCAACCTTATTGTACAATGTTCATTGCATCTCCCCCAATCTCTGCTCCTTCTGATACATTTCACCCTCTTTCAGGGCTTATCTACAGAGGCAAAAGATAAACAGAAAAGTCAGTGCTACTACCCATACACCACATAGATAGCACAGCTCCCAAGTGCTCAATCCACAGTCGCTGGCTGAGTAGAGTAATGCTGAAAAAATGATCTGCACTACGGTAGTTGGTCTTAAAATGTCTTAATTTTATCGAATAGCCACAGTGAACAAACACAGATTAAGTCAGTTGACGCGTTTCAGCCTATAAGGCCTTAGTCATAACCATGACTAAGGCCTTATAGGCTGAAATGCATCAACTGACTCAATCTGCATTTGTTCACTGTGACTATTCAATAAAATTAAGACATTTTAAGAGCAAGAACCGCAGTGCGGATCATTTTTTCAACATGGAAGCAAAGGAGTTATTTTCTGTCTCTTTCTTGTTCAGATGGAAAAGCAGACTACTATAACTTTGGATGAAATGATAAAAAGGTACTACATCGTGATTTGTATCTTCCAACATTGAATTTGAATATTAATTGTGTTTTGACCACTTGACCTCCGGAAGATTTACCCCCCTTCACAACCAGACAATTTTTTCTTTTTGTCACTGCGTTACTTTAACTGACATTTGCGCGGTCATGCAACGCTGTACACAAACAAAATTTATATAATTTTTTTCCCCACAAATAGAGCTTTCTTTTGGTGGTATTTCATCACCATTGTTTTTTTTTTTTGTGTGCTATAAATGAAAAAAGACTGAAAATTTTAAAACAAACAATATGTTTTACTCTCTGCTATAAAACATATCCAACAAAAACATTAAAAAAATGTAATTTCTTCATAAATTTAGGCCAATGTGTATTCTACTACATATTTTTGGTAAAAAAAAATCACAATAAGTGTATATACTGATTGGTTTATGCAAATGTTATAGTGTCTACAACTATTTTGTTTATTTATTTTTATACTAGTAATGGCGGTGATCAGTGACTTATAGTGGGGCTGCAATAGTATGGCAGACAGTCTGACAATAACTGACACTAAGGGGTTTATTTACTAAAGCTGGAGAGTACAAAACCAGGCTCAGTTCTGCAGAGAAACCAATCAGCTACTAATCTCACCAATCCAACCAATCAGCCACTAATTGTTCAATTAAGCTTTGGCAATAAAACCTGGAAGCTGTTTGGTTTCTATGCTGAAGTGAGACAATTATTTGCACTCTCCAGCTTTAGTAAATTATTATTATTATTATTATTTAAGGTACTTATATAGTGCCGTCAATTTACACAGCGCTTTACATATACATTGTACATTCACATCTGCCCCTACCCTATTGTAAGGAGCTTACAATATTAGGTCCCTAGCTCACATTCATATACTAGGGCCAATTTGGACAGAAGCCAATTAAGCTACCAGCATGTCTTTGGAGTGTGGGTGGAAACCCATGCAGGCACAGGGAGAACATGCAAACTCCAGGCAGGTAGTGTTGCGGTTGGAATACAAACCAATTACCCTTTTTACTGCTAGGCGAGAGTTCTACCCACTACACCACTGTAGTAAACCCTTAACAGACAATTGGTTGGATCTGGTGACACTAATACAATGATTGTTTCTAAAAAATATGCACTGTCACTGTACTAATGACACTGGCTGGGAAGGGATTAACATCAGGGGTGATCAAAGGGTAAAAAGTGTGCCTAATCAGGGTTTATGTGTATACAGTGTGCTGCTTTCACTAAGGGATGTGCTTTGAAGGGAAACAAAATCCAGCACATCCCCCGCTGACAGAACAGAGCACTGCCTTGTTTACATAGTGTCAGGATCACGTAAGTGCTCCTGCTTCTCATTCCATCATCCAGGTGTTGGCTGTTGCATTTCCCCTGTCTGTGATCACCTGGAAGGTGATTGATCTGGTCAGTCACCTGATATAAGCAAACCAAACACTCTATCCCATGCTTGTGAGAGAGACAGTTACCTGCATTGTTCCTGATCAAGCCTCCCCTTTGTCTGCCTTGCTTTGCTGTTGAATTTCCCTGTGTATGACCCGGATGGGATATTGGACTATTCCCTGAACTCAGCCTGCCTTTCACCTAGACTGTAATTAGATAACATATTAGACTATTCCCTAAACTCAGTCTGCCTTATTACCTGGACCATCTTAGAACCACGCTATCTGTCTGCGTGGTTCTAAGACGGTCCAGGTAACAAGGTTCTTAGATGTTCCATTACCTGGACTGTCTTAGAACCACGCTAAACTTCAAGTAGTCTGTCGTTTGCTCTCTTTGCGTCTGCTCTGGTGTGGTGGCCAGGCACTATAGCATTGTGTATAAGTCCTGGGGGCAACAAATACTGGTAGGCCTGCCTGCTTTAAGGGAAAGGGGGCTGCTATCGGTGAAGCACACAGTAGCTAGGTATAGTGTCTTACCACCTGCATTGAGGTAGACGTGACATTCGCGACGCATAGGCAGAGCTCTGTCCTGTCTGTTTCCTCGCTGATTAGCGGGTGCCAGCGGTCATCCGTTGCCCAGCACCCGCTGATTAGCTTGTGCTGTGTCTAGTTGTGACATAAGCTGGGAGCCGGTGGCGCGTGCACGCACAACCCCCCCCCCCCCCCCCCGGAAGTGCCGGATCACATACTAGGTACATGATCTGGCACAGGAGAGCCACTTTGCCTCCGTATAACGGTGTTGTTAGCGGTGTTGTTTATGGTGGTTAAGCATGGTTTTATTTAGTATACTCCTAAAGATTGTTGTTTTTATGGTGGGGCGGGTTCTGATAAAGGGGAGGTATGATAATGGGATAGTTGAGGTAAGATGGGTTGATAATTATGTGCTTGTTTAAGGCTGCAGAAAGAACAATGTTGTCATTAACATGTTGTACCTTTAATATTGTTAATTGTGGGATTGTTTTGTGCATAATAATGTTCCCCTCTAATCTTTTTCCTCTAATCTAATCTTTTTCCTCTATGAGAAAGCCCTGACAGAGGGTGAAACATGTCACCGAGGAGCAGAGTTTGGGGGTATACAATGAATGAACATGGTTTATTAAATAGAGAGATTACCATTTACCAGCTCTATGAATTACATTGCGTCTAGGGTTAAAATAATCCACAGAGTACAATTAGGTAGTAAGCAACAAGAACATTTTTATGTTATGATCCTGGTCTATCTCACACTGAGTTCGTTGTGCTCTTCAGATCACCATCCCATCACCTCCAATCACACTTGCTTCTGGACTATGTAGCGAGCGTGAAGCATGGCTGCGACTGATTTTTCCAGGAGGAGATCTTAGCCTGACATTCATGGAGGTAGGAAATGCATAGATGGGCCTGGGGTGCAATGGGTAGATGGGCTATGGAGGGCAAAATATGTCTACATCACAAATCAGATAGAGGGGAAAATACTGCGCTAATATAAAAACAAAATCTAATCTAAATACCTAAAAGCAGCGATTAGTCTGGTGTGATACACACCCATAAACATATAAAACACAATTATACAACCGTGCTCTCCCATATATCAAAACCTCAGTGAAAATCAACTATCATCTAATAAAATTAAAAACAAAAAATAATAATAATAATAATAATAATAATAAACGTGATATTTAAACACAACTAGTGTGCATACAATATAGACAATTAAGATCCAGTGCAAATAAGTTCATACACAATATAAACAATTAAATTCAAACAGATAGATAAATAGAAGGAAATTTATTGAAATAAACATAAATAAATTCATGCAATTAATAAAAATTAATTGAAAAGCATGATACACTAAATATGTAGACAATTACATGCACCCAAATAATTTATAAAGTGCTCAGAGAAAATGTGCAAACAACAATTCCTTTAGGACTACAAACACACGTGCCCAGTAAACATACAAAAATAAATAAATAAATGAAAATATAAAATATAAGCGTGACAGTCCAATGTAGATTCAGTGTAGAGCATAAATTTCCTTCACCACCACCGTGCTGATTGATAGTAAGAATGTGCGCTTACCAAATCCCCAAAAAAACAGGCATGTATAATCAGGAATCTCAAAGGATCATCACACCAGGACAGCATCTCATCTTTCCACACGATGGGATCATTCATGGAATATAGATAGAAACTCCCATAGCGTAAATCCATAAATAAAATCTTTTATTAAGTCATAAAAAACATACTCACAAACAGAAAAAGTCAAAACAGCGTTAAATGCCGGCCGGCAAAACGAGCGCCCAAAAGTCACGTGGTAGCGTCAAGCACGTCGAGACCACCCTACGTCCGTTTCGTCATATATGACGTTGTCTGGGGTATGGGCGACGCGCTGACGCATCACGTTTATATACACATAATAATAAAACCAAACCTCGTTCTGAACTGAGAGGAGAAAAAAACAGAAGCCCCGGAAAACCGGAAATACGTCATACCAACATGGCGGCCACATGATACCACAGGCTACATGTTGACAAAAGCGAAATAAAAATAAAATTGTACTATGCCAACCTAACAATACTGGCGACTTGCTGCCTAAAAACAAAATACTGTAGGCTGCAAGTAAAAACATAACGATCTAAATCTGCATACTAATTATAAGCATCCACAAAGCATAACAGCCACATACATATAAAAAATACATATGGCAAAAAACAATGTATGCAGCAAGGAAAATAAATACAAAAAAACAAAAAAGGTAAAAATACTAAAAATACAAGAAAATTATAAATTAAATACCTCCACTTATAGAGCTGCATTTAAATAAAAAATATAAAAATGTACGATATAAAAATATTAATACAAAAAAGGAGAAAAAAAAAGAAAAAAAGAGGAAAAATAAGAAAACCACCTCTTTCCATCGAAAAAAATATCATCCTCCCATCAGCTCAAATCGAGTTAACAAAAAGGGGACCTTCTACTGATATTAACATACAATCCACATAGATATATACCACAAAGGAAAAAAACTGATAAATCATGAATTATCTATAAACGCATTGATATCAACATCTACGTTGAGCCCAAATGGAGTGTAGCATTTAATTTTATGGATCCAGGCCATCTCTAATCTTGATATGCCCCTAACCACAGAACCTCCTCTCCAGGGCAAATTGAATTTATCAATACCTAAGAATATGGTTTTAGCTGGATTCTTATTATGGCATTCTAACTAGTGCCTAGATACAGAGTGCTTCGGGAAGCCATTAATGATATTAGTTATATGTTCATTTAAACGTACGTTCAATGCCCTTTTAGTCCTCCCGACATATTGCAGCCCACATGGGCATTGCAATAAGTAGACAACCCTTTTTGTGGTGCATGTAATAAATGGTCTAATATTATGTACACGCAACGTACTAGATGATACAAATGACTGAGTATGCCAATGCGTACAGCCACTCATATAACAAACTCGACATCTCCGACATTGGTAATAACCCGTCAGCTGTTCGAAAAAACAGGGTTTCAAAATAGGGGGATTAAGAACATTAGGTGCCGCTTTATTCTTCAAAGGAGGAGCACCCTTATATATCACTCGTGGCCTAGTTGGTAAGGCTTCATTTAGGACTGAATCATTACTCAAAATATGCCAGTGTTTATTGATAATTTTTTTATAGCCTGATGTTAAACTGAAAACGTAGTTACAAAAGGAAGAAGACCCATCTTATCATCCAAATTTGTCTTTATCCTCTCCTTCAATAATTCACTTCTTTCGATACCCTTGGCGGCTTGTAAGGCCGATCTAAGCGTTTTGTCCTCATAACCCTTATCGACAAAACGCTTAGAAAGAATGCCAGCTTGTTTCTCAAAGATATCAGGATCTGTACAGTTCCTTCTAATTCTCAAATATTGACTCTTAGGTATAGAGTTCAGCCAAACTCGATGGTGACAGCTATCTGTCGGGATGTATGAATTTCTATCTGTGCTCTTAAAGTAAGTAGAAGTGAAGAATTGTTCCCCAGATTTGTATATAGTTAAATCCAAGAAATTAATGCTAACCTGACTGGCTTCAAAACTCAACTTGATCCCTCTTTGGTTCGAATTTAGAGAGTCCATAAAGATATTCAAATCTTCACGACCCCCCTCCCACAGAAGGAGGATGTCATCAATGTACCGGACCCACAGCTTAAGCTGGGGCTTATGGCCAACATAGATGACATCCTCCTCCCACTGGGCCATGAAAAGGTTAGCTAAACTGGGGGCATATTTAGCCCCCATCGCCACACCCCTCTTCTGGTTGAAAAACTTCTGGTCAAACCAGAAGTAGTTATGTGTGGCCGCAAACCTTAACAGTTCCATGATAAACATAATATGCTCATCAACAAGGCCTGAATCCCGTCTCAAGAAAAACTCTACCGCAAACAAACCCATCTCGTGGGGGATGATAGAATATAAAGATGCTACATCGGCCGTAACTAGCCACATATCGTCAGTTGGAACATAACCGGATAACATATTGATAACCTGACGTGAATCCTTAAGATATGAACGCATATTACGAACCAACGGTTGTAGAAAAAAGTCAATGTACTTGCCCACTCGGGACGTGAGTGAATCAATACCACTCACTATTGGTCGCCCCGGGGGGCAAGTAAGATTCTTATGAATTTTTGGCAAGTAGTAGATTATAGGTGTGCGGGGTGCTTTCGGAATTAGGAAACCCTTTTCTTTTTTATCCAAAATGCCTAACTCAAACCCCTTTTCAGCAATATTCTGTAGCTCCCCCAAATAGAGCGATTTGGGGTCACCTTTCCATACCGAATAGGTATCCTGATCCGCTAGAATTCGATACATTTCAGCCATATAATCAGCCCTATCAAGGACCACAATCCCACCTCCCTTATCCGCGGGTCTGACAACAAGATTTTTATTGTCACAGAGGGTGTCTAAACCCGCTGTAAATTCAGATCCCATGGAAACCCTTTTGAGGGGCATCGCCTCCAAATCTCTAAGAACAACATCCCTAAATACACAGATAGAGGGGGCTAAAGCTCCAGGGGGGTTAAAGTTTGAAGCGTTACTCAACCCATGTAATTGTCTACATATTTAGTGTATCATGCTTTTCAGTGAATTTTTATTAATTGCATGAATTTATTTATGTTTATTTCAATGAATTTCCTTCTATTTATCTATCTGTTTGAATTTAATTGTTTATATTGTGTATGAACTTATTTGCACTGGATCTTAATTGTCTATAGTGTATGCACACTAGTTGTGTTTACATATCACGTTTATTATTATTATTATTATTATTTGTTTTTAATTTTATTAGATGATAGTTGATTTTCACTGAGGTTTTGATATATGGGAGAGCGCGGTTATATCATTTTGTTTTATATGTCTATATCACAGCAAGAATCCCAGGCTGTTCAATGGATACAGAGGTGATGACAGGTCAGTGTCATGGGAAGTCCTTTCTGTTTCAAGCATTTTTGTTATGTTTTTCTTTTCAGGATATAAAAAGAATACAAACTATAGCAACAACTATTTTTGTAAGGTAACATACACAGCAGTATGGGCTCACATAAGGCAACAAGGAACAAAGTTGGACTGCTCGATAGTTGGACAAAAGGTTTAGACAGTGATAGTGGGCCTACTCACAGCAGTTCTATGACGTGAAAGACCTTGATTGGAGGGAAAACAGTGTCCCTCCAAGTAAAAAACGCAAGAGCCCTCAAAACCTAGAACATCCTAAAACTTGAGCATCAATGAAAATTCTATATAACAAAATTATAATCTCATAACCAATACGCTCCCAGGGTCAGGTTTGACCAGGTATTTGGATCCAAGGACCCCTCTATCAATACCAGGAGGGCCATATACATATAAAAAACTTTGAGAAATCATAGAGAGGAATGATACTGAGGAAATATAGAAGAAAGAATAGTAGGTCTAAAGAAGAAAAAGAGTAGGAAGGAAGCTGTTCCGCCAGGGAGGTCATGCTCTCTCGAGCCTGGGGGTCAATTCCGCGTGTCCAGAACCTGCAAATAACTAAGCCAGGGGGACACATTTTTTAAAAGCATGATTGCTTGTCCTGTAAAACACTCTAAATCTTTTCGTTCAGCATGACCTAGGTAAGTTTGCGGTTCATCAAGGGAAGAGCTATAACCGGGCTTTTCCATGCAATGCAATAGCAATTTTAGTAGAATAAGTAGAAGTAAAATAATGTCTGTGTGTTTCCTGGGACATTCTCAACCTGCTTATTCAACAGGGCTATGCTCGTGTCCTTGGTAATATTTACCATAGTTACCGAGTAAATAAAAGAATGAAGTCTCATCCAAAAAGGGAAAACTTTAGGACAAGTCCATTATATGTGTAAAGTAGTGCCTACAGTATCTGGCCACAATCTCTGAAGCAGGATGCAGATGAACCTAGGTACATTCATGTAAGGTGCTCTGGCACCAAATATTATCTAGCCTGAACTTTGTATCCTGCTTCAATCAGAGCAGTGTTCAATTTACTTATGTAAATTTGGGTACTGCAGGAACACCAGTCCTCCGTCTCGAAAAGCTGTACCCAAATCTCCATCCCACGCCAACTGACAGGAATGTTTATCAGATGGAGTGATAAAGAGCCTGTACAGGTTGGATACACATCCCCGCAAAGGGGTCTCTTGCATACATTTGTTTTCAAACTTGGTGTGTACAGTTAGGTCTAGGCTGTGACTCTGCGGAGTATTCAGAAAATGGTAATTTTACTGCAAATCTGAAGTTTTCCATTGGGGACAACTCCAAAGCTTGATGAGGGACTTATCACTTTATGGTCTAATGGGAAACCTTTTCTAATAAGAGGGGGGTCTTTGGTTTCTAGACAATATGAGGTGGACAGTTTGGAATTTTGTATGATAAAGTAATGGTCTGTTTCACTTATTGCTTTGTACATTGACTTAGTCTTTAGGAACAATATGGGCACTTTCTGAACTCAACAGAATCCAAAGACGGTTTAAAGCAAGTTTGGAAGAACTGCACTATATTCATACCATGCCACAATGCATTGCAACAGCAGTAAATCATATAATACATACAATGCTGTGAAAAAGTATTTGCCACCTTGCTGATGTAATTCTTTTTTTGCAGATGTGTCACTCTTTAATAATTCAGATCAAACAAATTGTAATATTACACAAAGATAACCCGAGTAACTACAAAATGCAGTATTAAAATTATGATTTCATTTATTAAGGGTAAAAAGATGTCCAAACCTGCCTGGCCCTCTGTGAAAAAGTAATTGAGCCCCCCCCCCCCCCCCCAGCAAAATGATTACTACCAGGCTTGTTGAATCAAGACATTACTTAAATAGAAGCTGTCTGATAAAATGAAGCATGCTAAAAAGATCTAAAAAAGCAACATATCATGCCATGATCTAAATAAATTAAAGAAAAGATGAGAGCACATGTAACAGTCTAAAAAGGGTTACAAATCCATTTTAAGGCTTTGGGACTCCAGTGAACCATGGTGAGAGCCATTATCCACAAAACAAAACTTGGAACGGTAGTGAACCTTCCCAGGACTGGCTGACCTACCAAAATTACTCCAAGAGCACAACAATGACTCATCCAGGAGGTCATAAAAGAACCCAGAACAACTTCTAAAGAACTGCAGGCCTCACTTGCCTCAGGTATGGTCAGTGTTTATGATTCAAGAATATGAAAAAGACTGTGCAAAAATGGCATCCATGGTAGAGTTCCAAGGCGAAAGGCACTGCTGACCAAAAAGAACACAAAGGCTCGTCTGACATTTGCCAAAAAATATCTTGATTATCCCCAAGACTTTTGGGCAAATATTCTGTGGACTGATGAGACAAGAGTTTAACTTTTTGAAAGGTGTGCATCCTGTTACATCTTGCCATGATGGCCCGAAGAAGATGCTCCGCAAATGCTTTGCCTACATCCCTCGCATCACGACTGGTTCGCTCCTGATGGCTGGGACTGAGATCAGTGTTGCCAAGAACCTTTTGCTTATAGCTCTATATGCTTGGTTTTATATGTTTTTTGTGAGTAATACTCTTTTTTAATTTCATTAAAGTAACTATATTGCTACACTTAGTAGGTGCTTGTATCTCTCTCCTTGTACCCTCACAGAGCCAAGTCTTGCTCTAAGACTGAGCTGCCACATTAGTGAGCTTCTCAATTATGGACATTTTAACACATGGACTTTCTTAATTTGTGAACCTGAGCCCCCATTCATGTTCCTCTAAGTGTGCCAATATCTGTTTTTATTGTAAAACGAACACAGCATTTCATGAAAAGAACATCATACCAACAGTCAAACGTGGTGGTAGTGTGATGGTCTGGGGCTGCTTTGCAGCTTCAGGACTGGGACAACTTGCCATAATTGATGGAACCATGAATTCTGTGCTCTACCAGAAAATTCTGAAGGAGAATGTTGGCCATCAATTCATGACCTCAAGCTCAAGTGGACTTGAGTTATGCATCAGGACAACACACCAGCAAGTCCACCTCTGAATAGCTCAAAGAAAAAAAATTAAGGTTTTTTTAAGTGGCCTAGACAAAGTCTGGACCTAAAACTGATTGAGATGCTGTCACATGGCCTTAAAGGCCCTTCATGCTGGAAGACCCTCCATTGTGGCTGAATTAAAACAATTCTGCAGCTCAATTATCTCAATTAACAAAATATCCCTCTTCTACAGAGATTCCTTTATGGGTCCTCATTGAAGCTGTAGACTGTGATCCTCTTCCTATAAACAATATATTATGGTTACAACCTGCAGATCGTAAGTCTATAAATAACCCCATATAGAAATTTACATGGTCTGCAATCTCCACAAAATCTGCTATTATCTTTTCACAAGAATCCGACTTTTTACCCAGCCTGAAAATATCCCAAAACCTTTAAAGCTTGGTCTAAGGCTGGTATCACTTGTCTATATAATTTAACTTCAACTACATCAATAAAATATATGTGAATTATATAAGCTTCCACAATCAGAAATATTCAGATATCTCCAAATCAAATTTTTTTATACTCCTCTTCTCAATTTAAATGTAAACTTACATAATATTTCTCAATTTGAAAGATTTTGTCTCAAGGAACCACATGCCAAAGGTCGTTTACATCATTGTATACACAATTGATATCTAATTCTAATACTGTTATACCTAAATATGTGGCCAAGTGGGAAAAAGATTTGGATTGTACGATCAATTCTAGGTCTTGGTCCAACATATGGTCTTTCACAAAATCTTCCTCTATAAATATATTGGCGTCTGAATCATCATATAAAGTCCTCACACGCTGGTATTTGGTTCCTGCGAGAATCGCCAAATTCTCAACAGACAACACTGGCCTCTGCTTTTGTGGCTGTCCAGAAAAAGGTACCTATATACATACCTGGTGGCATTGCCCGATTGTACAATCATTTTGGAAAAAGATCTTTCTGATAATTACAAAATTTTTTGATTGTCCAATTTTTCCAGACCCAATTATAGCTCTCCTAAATTTAAAACCAGCCTTTCTGAATCAGAAACAATTCAAATTAGTTCTTACACTCCTGATAGCCGCAAAGCAGACTATAGCCAATGCGTGGAAAACAGATGTGGTGAATATTGCAGAAACCAAACGTAGAATGAATCAATCTTTCATCCATGCTAAAATGGACGCTATAGATAAAAACCAGATGACAAAGTTTGATATCATATGGAAACCCTGGATTAAATATTATACGTCAGATAATATTGTTATGGTGATTAAGATTTTTTATAGAATTACAACATTAGCTGATATATCAAACCTCCTCCGGAGAATTATTCCCTCCCCTTCCCCTCCTATATACCTTTTATGCTCTTCCCTTACTATATAATACTTACTATAAACATACTTTAGAAGTTATGGTCAAAACTTTTAAATCATATATTTTCTTTTAGATATATTTATATTTTCTTGGGATTAAAATGTTTAAAACTCAGCTATAAGAATGTTTCAAATTCTAAAACATATAAGGCCATTTATTGTCATTCCCACGAGAATATCTTGAAATTCTTCTTTGCTTTGTATCATCAGTACTTCAATATGTCTACTTTATATTTCTTTTAATTTGTCTTATATTCTGTAATTTATTTTAACATAAAATAAAAAAAACTATTCTGCAAAGAAAAATTCCTCCACAGTGATGTGAAAGACTTATTAGCAGTTATCATAAATGCTTGATCGCAATTGTTACTAGACATGTGTACACTGAAATATTTTGTTTCGGAATTTTGTTTTCGTCTGAAAAATAAGTTAATTTAGTTACTCCTGAAATTCGTTTTTATTTATTTTGTATCGTTAAAAAATGCATTCATCTGAAAATCCGAAATAATTAAGGTTGAATCTGTCATTGAAGGCTTATGGTGTCTGTCGAATGTTCTAAAAAGATTTGATGGAGCAGCTAAACTGTACGACGGCACAATCGTACATTTCTGGTCAAATGTTCCGCCTACAAGCTATAGTAGAATTCTAATATTGTATGCCACTAGTAATAATTATATTTATTAAATTATTATTAGTAGTCAACCAACATTAGAATTCTTCTATAGCCTATGGGCGGAGCATTTGACCAGAAATGTCCGCTCGCGGCGACTGCTTCGTCAAATCTTTTCTCTCTATGTCGAATAATCTTGGACTAATAGAGTTAGGTTAGACACATTCAACCTTTTTTGCTATTGTCTCTATAATGTCGAATCTTTTCTCTCTATGTCGAATCTTTTCTCTCTATGTAGAATAATCTTGGACTAATAGAGCTAAGGTTAGGCACATTCGACCACAGGTTCGATGGACACAGATCGCTATTGTCAGCGTCATGTCAAATCTCCTATCTATATCGAACTGTTGTCACAACGAAAACTAAAATAAAGCATTTGCTTATGCCGGATCTTTCGGCTTTCGGATTCTGCACGTTCATTATCAAGTGTGAAAACGATAATGAAAATACCCAAAATTCGGACGAAAATGCATTTGGACGAAAACGAATGCACATGTCTAGTTGTTACCACCAAGGGTGACAAAACTAGTTATTAGGTTTAGGGGCAATTACTTTTTCACATAGAGCCAGGCAGGTTTTCCCTTAATAAATTAAATCTTCAATTAACAACTGCATTTTGTATTTATTCGGGTTATCGTTGTGCAATATTAAAATATGTTTGATGATCTGAATCATTTAAGAGTGACAAATATGCAAAAAAAACAAAAAAAAAACAGGAAATACTTTTTTCGCAGCACTGTAGTAAACACCTAGTAAGAATTGTATTGATGGAATAATTTGTGCTATCCTTTCTGTAGAACAAGACGGACGATTTGTTTTACCTGGGGGAGGTTAGCTTTTTCGTAAAGGAAGAAGGTAATACAACAAATACAACTTCATACTGCCAGGATATTTTAACAACAAAGTAAAACTTTGCCACCTCTGTATCCAAATATACTAGTCCAATTTACACCGTCAGTTTACCCAAATCTGATATTTCAATGTTTGATGGATGTGGAGAGTTACAAGGTGCAAGAAGACACAAAAGTAAGTGGGATCATTCAAAACACCCTTGCAGACAAGAAAAGACCTGGGTATTATGGCAAGGAAATGGCACTATTAAAAGAGCCAAGACATACTCACCACGTAATCTCCTCTACTTTGCTACAGTCTGCTTTGCTCCAGGACTTGACCAAATTCCACCTGCTGATTAATATAGCACCTACACAGCCTGTCAATCAGCCTCTCTATTTAGCTGGACTTAAGCTTCATACACACGATAGGACTTTGTACAAACTTTCCCTTGGATTTTTGTACAAAGGGCATCAGCTCTGAACTTGTATTGTATACACACAGCAGGACTTTTTCAGCCAACTTTCACCAAATCATGTAGTTTTTCTGCTCTTTACCGCCACCTTTGGTCAACTTCTGTATTGTTGTTTGATCTTTTGCATTGGTTCTGAGCATGCCTGTTTGTACTTTGTACAAAAGTCCTATGGTTTTCTGTACACATGATCAGACTTTGCTCCATCGGACTTTTGTTGTCAGAAAGTTTGTCCGTTCGCACAGCCAACAAAAGTCCGATGAAAACCAAAAAAGTTTGTCCGATGGAGCATACACATGGTCGGATGTTGCTCCAAAACAGCTAATTTGCATGTTTGTTGTCAAAAAGTCTGATCGTGTGTATGGGCCTTTAGATCAACACCCATTGTCTGAGCAAAATGTTTAAATATATGAGCTTGCTGCCCATCCTGACCTTTGGCTTTTCCCCATTACTGAAATTGCTTGTTGGCTTTGTACCATGCTTTAGTTCTAACCCTGTTTAGCTGCCATCTGCACAGGTGTTCCCAAGGGTGGCATCCTGGTAGACCCACCAGAAAAGTCAATCAGTCCTTGTAGGGTTCTCTGGTAAAGATCTTCTTAGACTCTGCACCTCGGCCCTTTTTAGGGCACACACCCTCTCGAAATGGGCAAATAGCACAGAAGGCTCACTTTGTAGTTTGTCTTTGACACATAAAGGAACCCAAGGGCTGGCAAAGCTCTACCTATAGCACTTTTTGGTGAACTGACATTTTTAAGACCAGAAATGTATTTGTTTTAGTCATGCTCAGTGTAGGATACTCTTTGTAAACCCCAAGATGATCCTAATAATTTCTCTGCAGCTATCATTAATACCCATGGGCATCACTGGTTGTGTGCTGACCCTCACCCTAACTCAACATTGTATCTTTGATATCTAGTCAATCTCCTGCTCACCATTGTATACTAGACACATATGATTAGTTTCGTACAAAAATTCGTACGAATTTCTGTAAATTTGTACATTCGGGAGGATCCGAAATACGAATTGCTATGCTTCCAAATTTTGTACGAAATACTAAATTTCATTTACAAATTTTGGATCCAAATTCCATTACAATGGAAACGTGAAAGGCATTTTGTTGACCAGCCAGAGGTTTTCTACTGCTGCTGAGTGAGAGTTGGGAAAATTACCTTTTTTAATATGGGAGTGGGAGACTGGTACTGGTAGTCGATGGGAGATTTAGAATCGGACAAAATAAGAATGTTCGTTATTCGTTATGATGAAGTTAAAAACCCAGGAAGTCAGCACAGCACAGGGATGGTGGGAGCCCCTAATAATGAGCACAGCAGAGGGGTGGTGGGAGCCCCTCATAATGAGTACAGCACAGGGATGGTGGAAGCCCCTCATAATGAGCACAGCACAGGGATGGTGGGAGCCCCTCATAATGAGCACAGCACAGGGGTGGTGGGAGCCCCTCATAATGAGTACAGCACAGGGATGGTGGAAGCCCCTCATAATGAGCACAGCACAGGGATGGTGCAAGCCCCTCATAATGAGCACAGCACAGGTATGGTGGGAGCCTGTCATAATGAGCACAGCACAGGGATGGTGGGAGTTCCCCATAATGAGCACAGCACAGGGGTGGTGGGAGCCCCTCATAATGAGCACAGCACAGGGATGGTGGGAGCCCCTCATAATGAGCACAGGGGTAGTGGGAGCCCCTCATAATGAGCACAGCACAGGGATGATGGGAGCCCCTCATAATGAGCACAGCACAGGGATGGTGTGGACCCCTCATAATGATAAATTCATCATAACAAATTTTGTAATTGTTTCAAAAAGTTAACAAACCTAACGAAAATTCATATTTCGTCCGAATCCAAATTGAATATCAGACAAGAATTACGAAATACGAATTAACGGCTAATATGAAACGGAACGGAATGAAATGAAACAAATTTATTCTATTGTATACTAGCATCGTGTTTTTTTAAAGACCATTTTTGTATGTTAACCACTTCAGTACTGGACACTTTAACCCCCTTCCCACCCAGGCCTATTTTTGCAGCTTTCAGCGCTGTCACAACTTAAATGACAATTGCGTGGTCATGCGACACTGTACCCAAATTAAATTTTTATAAAGAAAAGATTCACACAAATAGAGATTTTTTTTTGGTGGTATTTAATCACCACTGGGTTTTTTATTGTTTGCTAAATAAATGAAAATGGACTAAAAATTCTGAAAAAAAATAAAATAAACAAAAATGTGTTTTCTTCATTTCTGTTATAAATTGTTTCCTTTTATAGTAGTTTGTATTGAGATTTGAAAAAGTAGGAGCTCACATTTCCATTATACAGGCATAGGAAAACAGAAAGGGGTATGCCAGTGCGATATAAAGATACATTGAAGTTCAAGAGGTTTTAAAAGTGATACATATGAATGCATTTCAATGAGTATTGCTCATGTTTAGCTTTATAAAATATCACAAGATAATCAACATAAAGAGACAAACAAAATTAGAATGTCTTTACCCGTTAGAGAGATAGAGAGAGATTTTTTTTTTTAAATCATACCTATTCATGTTTGTAATCTGAGTTTTCATTCCCTGCGGCGGTGGGCGGTGTTTGTGCGGGGGTTCCGCATCATGTCCGGTGATCGCCGCACTGTCTCCTGGGATCTCGTGTAATTCATCCCAGGAGTCAGTGTGGAGGTCCGATGCGAAATCTCGCGTGATTTCAATGCGTGACGTCATTATGCCGGCCACGTTTGGAGGGCGTTTTGAAATTAGCCATTGTTAGGTAGGGCACCCGTTGTGATGGCAACGTTGATGATTACACCGCGCGGCGCAGTTGCCACTGAGCATGCGCGGGATCCAGCATGGAATGCTGGTACTTCTAAAGCGATGGAACAAGGAAGTGATTGCTTGTGGGCTTCAAATGCCCACAAGCAAGATGACATCTGCTGGGCATGATTTTTAAAACTATCGATTAGACAGGAAAACGGACCAGGATACCGGGAAGCATCAGTACAAGTATGTCTGACTTTAGCATGAATTTACTTTTAAACAGTATGAAAAAAAATAAAAAAATTACTTGTGTAGAGAACCGCTTTAAGTATCCAACGGGGGATGAGAAGCCATATAGGAAGTCATTACAATATCATTTTTTTCAAATAAATAAACTTTCTATATATATTTAGGCCAAAATATATTCTGCTATATGTCTTTGGTAAAAAAAAAAAAAAAAAAAAAAAATCCAGATCAGTGTATATTATTTAGTCGGTAGGAAAGTTATGGAGTCAACAAATTATGGTGTATATCTGAAAATTGATTGAATCTGATGTACTGACAGCTTATCTAATTTCATGAGTCTTGAAAATGCCAGGACAGTACAAATATTTCCCAAATTAACCCCCTTTTAAAAAGAATAAATAAACAGTTCAAGGTATTTAGTAAGAAGCATGGCAAGTTTTTTTTGAAGTTGGGATTTTTCTGTCACAATTTTTGGGAAAATTAATAAATATATATTTTTTCACATTATTATTCGATATTGCCACCAGTGCAGTACAGCGTGATCATACAACCGGTGACAGTATGTAAATGTAAATCTATATATATATATATATATATATATAGATATAGATATCTATATAGATAGATATAGAAATCTATATAGATAGATATAGTATCACACAAAATTGAGTACACCCCTCACATCTTTGTAAATATTTTATTCTATCTTTTCATGTGACAACACTGAAGAAATTACACTTTGCTACACTGTAAATTAGTGAGTGTACAGCTTGTATAAGGCTACTTTCACACCGGGGCAGGCGGGCGCATGCGGTAAAGCGGCGCTATTTTTAGCGCCGCTTTTCCCTGGGTTTTAGTGGCACTATTCGGCCACCCCGCTAGCGTCCGAAAAAGAGTCAAAACCATCCGCTTTGCCGGCGGGTTTGTGGCGCTGTCCTATTGTTTTCAATGGGAAGGGGCGCTTTAGGAGCGGTGAATACACCACAGCTATAGCACTGCAAAGATGCGGCTTGCAGGACTTATTTGACCGTCCTGCAAGCGCACCGCTCCAGTGTGAAAACCCTCGGCTTTCACATTGGAGTGAATTGAGTGGCTATTTTTAAACCCTTACGTGAAAATGTCCAAATTAGGCCCAATTAGCAATTTTTCCTCCCCGGAATCATGCGACTCGTTAGTGTTACAAGGTCTCAGGTGTGAATGGGGAGCAGGTGCGTTAAATTTGGTGTTATCGCTCTCACTCTCTCATATTGGTCACTGGAAGTTCAACATGGCACCTCATGGCAAAGAATTCTCTGGAAAAAAAAGAATTGTTGCTCTACATAAAGATGGCCTAGGCTATAAGAAGATTGCCAAAACCCTAAAACTGAGCTGCAGCACGGTGACCAAGATCATACAACGGTTTAAAAGGACAGGTTCCACTCAGAATAGGCCTCGCCATGGTCAACTAAAGAAGTTGAGTGCACGTGCTCAACATCATATCCAGAGGTTGTCTTTGGGAAAATAGATGTATTGCTGCAGAGGTTGCAGGGGAGGGGGGGTCAGCCTGTCAGTGCTCAGACCATACACCGTACACTGTATCAAATTGGTCTGCGTGGCTGTCGTCCCAGAAGGAAGCCTCTTCTATGCACAAGAAAGCCTGCAAACAGTTTGCTGAAGACAAGCAGACTAAGGACATGGATTACTGAGACCATGTCCAGTGGTCTGATGAGACCAAGATAAACTTATTTGGTTCAGATGATGTCGTCAAGCGTGTGTGGCGGCAACCAGATGAGAAGTACAAAGACAAGTATGTTTTGCCTACAGCCAAGCATGGTGGTGGGAGTGTCATGGTCTGGGGCTGCATGAGTGCTGCCGGCACTGGGGAGCTACAGATCATTAAGGGAACCATGAATGCCAACAGGTACTGTGACATACTGAAGCAGAGCATGATCCCCTCCCTTCAGAGACTGGACTGCAGGGCAGTATTCCAACATGATAACGACCCCAAACACACCTCTAAGACGACCACTGCCTTGCTAAAGAAGCTGAGGGTAAAGGTGATGGACTGGCCAAGCATTTCTCCAGACCTAAACCCTATTGAGCATCTGTGGGACATCCTCAAATGGAAGGTGGAGGAGCGCAAGGTCTCCCACATCCACCAGCTCCGTGATGTCATCATGGAGGAGTGGAAGAGGACTCCAGTGCCAACCTGTGAAGCTCTGGTGACCTCCATGCCCAAGAGGGTTAAGGCAGAGCTGGAAAATAATGGTGGCCACACAAAATACTGACACTTTGGGCCCAATTTGAACATTTTCACACGAGAGCATCCGTGACCGCCGGGTCCACTGGACCCGGCGCATCACGGATCACGGTAAACGGCCGCTCATCGCGGCCGATTACCACGTGATCGCTCCGTCAAATGACGGAGTGATCACTTGTAAACAAACCGGCGTCATGTTATGACGCCGGTTCCTCCCTCCCCCTCTCTGTACCGATCAGTACAGCGGAGGGGGAAGAGATCGGTGTCAGCAGCGCTGTGGGCTGCATCTGCAGTGCCCACATCGCTGCTCACCGAAATTTAACCCCTCAATTCCCTGCCAATACTCTGCAATACTCTGCAATACCCTGCAATACCCTGCAACACTCTGCAATGCTCTGCAACACCCGCCAATACCCTGCAACACTCTGCAATGCTCTGCAACACCCGCCAATACCCTGCAACACTCTGCAATGCTCTGCAACACCCGCCAATACCCTGCAACATTCTGCAATGCTCTGCAACACCCGCCAATACCCTGCAATGCTCTGCAATGCAATACTCTGCAACGCCATACTCTGAGATACCCAGCCATACTCTGAGATACCCAGCCATACCCAGCCATAGTCGGTGATACCCTGCAATACCCAGCCATAGACATCCCCCCTCCAGCCACCCTCCGGTGCTTCTACCGACTCGCCAATACGATCAAAGCCAGAATCTTTTTTTTTTTTTGACTTCCCAGCTTAGAGGTGAGATGTGGGGTCTTATTGACCCCATATCTCACTGTAAAGAGGACCTGTCATGCCATATTCCTATTACAAGGGATGTTTACATTCCTTGTAATAGGAATAAAAGTGATCAAAAAATTTATTTTTTGGGGAAAAAAATTTCAAACTAAAATAAATAAAGTAAAATGAACAATAATTTTTTATTTTTTTTTAAAGCGCCCCTGTCCCCATGTGCTCGCATGCAGAAGCGAACGCATACGTTAGTCCCGCCCACATATGAAAACGGTGTTCAAACCACACATGTGAGGTATCGCTGCGAAAGTTAGAGCGAGATCAATAATTCTAGCCCTAGACCTCCTCTGTAATTCAAAACATATAACCAGTAAAAAAAAAATTTAATCGTCGCCTATGGGGATTTCTAAGTAGCGACGTTGTATTCTCCAGGGTGTTTGCTAAAAAAACATAGATAATGGTTCTATGTAATTTTCTAGCAAATAAATGATGATTTTTACATGTAGGAGAGAAATGTCAGAATTGTCCTGGGTGCTCCAGAACGCCTGATGGTGCTCCCTGCATGTTTGGCCTCTGTAAGTGGCCACGCTGTGTAAAAGTCTCACACATGTGGTATTGCCGTACTCGGGAGCAATAGCAGAATGTGTTTTGGGGTGTAATTTGTGGTATGCATATGCTGTGTGAGAAATAAACTGATAATATGACAATTTTGTGAAAAAAATAAAAAAGTGAAAAAAATCTTGATTTTGCAAAGAATTGTGGGAAAAAATGACAACTTCAAAAAACTCATCATGCCTCTTACTAAATACCTTGGAATGTCTTCTTTCCAAAAAGGGGTCATTTGGGGGGTATTTGTACTTTTCTGGCATGTTAGGGTCTCAAGAATTGAAATAGGCCGTCAGTACTTCAGGTGTGATCAATTTTCAGATATTGGCACCATAGCTTGTGGACTCTATAACTTTCACAAAGACCAAATAATATCCACCAATTTGTACTTATTTTTACCAAAGATATGTAGTGGTGTAAATTTTGGGCAAAGTTTATGAAGAAAAAATTACTAATCTGCTAAATTTTATAACAGAAACAAAGAAAAATTCATTTTTTTACAGAATTTTCTGTATTTTTTTCTTTTATAGCACAAAAAATAAAAAACCGAGCGGTGATTAAATACCACCAAAAGAAAGCTCCATTTGTGTGAAAAAAAGGACAAAATTTCATATAGGTCCAGTGTTGCATGACTGAGTAATTGTCATTCAAAATGTGAGAGCACCGAAAGCTGAAAATTGGTCTGGTTATTAAGGGTGTTTAAACACTTTCAGACCGGACCATTTTGCTGGTCAATGACCAGAGGTCTTTTTACAATTTGGCACTGCGCTGCTTTAACTGGTAATTGCGCGGTCATGCAATGTTGTACCCAAACAAAATTTGCGTCCTTTTTTTCCCACAAATAGAGCTTTCTTTTAAAGGTATTTGACTGACTCTGCTATTTTTATTTTTTGCGATATAAACGTAAAAAGACCGCAAATTTTGAAAAAAAATGATATTTTCTACTTTTTGTTATTAGAAAAATCCAGTAAACTCAATTTTAGTCATACATTTAGGCCAAAATGTATTCAGCCACATGTCTTTGGTAAAAAAAAGTCAATAAGTGTATATTTATTGGTTTGCGCAAAAGTTGTCACATCTACAAACTAAGGTACGTTTTCTGGAATTTACACAGCTTTTAATTTATGACTGCCTATCTCATTTCTTGAGGTGCTAAAATGGCAGGGCAGTACAACCCCCCCCCCCCCCCCCAAATGACCCCATTTTGGAAAGTAGACACCCTAAGGAAATTGATAAGAGGCATGTTGAGCCCATTGAATATTTTATTTTTTTGCCTCAAGCGATTGAATAATGACAAAAAAAAAACAATTTTTTTTTTTAACACAAAGTTGTCACTAAATGATATATTGCTCACACATGCCATGGTTATATGTGGAATTGTACCCCAAAATACATTCTGCTGCTTCTCCTGAGTACGGGGATACCACATGTGGTCGACTTTTTGGAAGCCTAGCCGCGTACGGCGCCCCGAAAACCAAGCACCGCCTTCAGGATTTCTAAGGGCATACATTTGTAATTTCACTCCTCACTACCTATCACAGTTTTGAAGGCCATAAAATGCCAAGATGGCACAAAACCCCCACAAATGACCCCATTTTAGAAAGTAGACACCCCAAGCTATTTGCTGAGAGGCATGTTGAGACCATGGAATATTTTATATTTTGCCACAAGTTGCGGGAATATTACAAACTTTTTTTTTTCACAAAGTTATCACTAAATGATATATTGCTCACACATACCATGGGCATATGTGAAGTGACACCCCAAAATAAATTCTGCTACTTCTCCTGAGTACGGGGATACTACATGTGTGGGATTTTTTGGGAGCCTAGCCACGTACGGGGCCCCCGAAAACCAAGCACTGCCTTCAGGATTTCTAAGGGTGTAAATTTTTGATTTTACTCCTCACTACCTATCGCAGTTTTTAAGGCCATAAAATGCCAAGATGACACAACACCCCCCCCCCCCCCAAATGACCCCATTTTGGAAAGTAGACACCCCTTAATTTAGGGGTACACTAGTGAGACTCACAGGTAAAAAAAGCACCTAGGCTGTCAGCGACTGTATCAAAACGCTACAAAAAAAAACTGTTAGCGATCGCAGGGATCAGGCCTGACTCTGCGAATGCTGCAGTTATGTGTGTTGTGTTTTGTAAGTGACAGTGATCGATCGATACTGCACTTGGGTGGGCTGGGCTGGGCTTGGCGGAGGGGCTAAACGCAGGTGCTAGCAGGTATCTGGGCTGATCCCGCTAATAATGCGTTTTGGGAAACCTAAACTGCTGGCGACGCTAATATAGATCTGATCAGATACTATATTACTAAGGGAGGTGTATGCTTTGTGCGTGGGTGTTAGCGGTACTGGCACTAACCTGACGCTGCCTGGGGCGACGCAGACCTTATCTGACCCTCAAACTTATATCACCCGCCGGGTGATCAGGGGGTTAAACCTTTATTAGGTAATAAATGGCGGGTGCCCTGAAACTATAAAAAAATAACTAACCAACCAGCGTCACCTGTAACAGTTATATGGTGATCACTGGTGAAAGGGTTAACTAGGGGGCAATCAGGGGGCTTTATGCGGTAGTATATGGGGGTGCTTGGCGCTATAAAAAGCTGCGGCGAACCTAAATACCTACCTACCTAACTAGCGTCACCTGTGACACTAATACAGCGATCAGAAAAACGATCGCTTATTAGGCTGGGTTCACACTGGAGCGATGCGGGAACGCCACGAATCCACAGCGGGTTCCCGCATCACACTGCCCTATGCGAACTGCTGGGAGTGTCAGTGAAATGTTAATGACACCCCCAGATCAGTTCGCATATCGCAGTGCGATCTGCAAACTCGGACAGGAATCGGATCGCATGGTGTGAACACCCATGCGATCCGATTCTGCTGCAGACCAAAAAAAGGGTCCCGTGCGAGTTTGCGGCGGGTGCGGCGGGTGCGATGCGAATTCAGCCATACTATCTGTATGGCTGAACTCGAATCGCACAGAGATCGGATGTGATTTGCACTGCAGAGCGGTGCGAATCACATCCGTTCTCATAAACCGCTGCAATGTGAACCCAGCCTTAGTGACACTGGCGACGGGGGGTGATCACGGGGTTAAACCTTTATTGGGGGGGTTAGGGGGGTACCCTAGAACTAAAGGGGGCAAACCCTAACTGCCCTAACAGTTATTACAGTCACAAATGACACCAATGCAAAAAAAAAAAAAATATGCAATTGGTGTCACTGTGACTGGGGGTGCAGGGGTGATTGGGGGGGTGATCGGGGGGTGTGAGTGTGCCTGGCATGTTCTACTGTATTGTGTAGTGTTGGTGCAACTCACCGATCCTCTCTCCTCGTGCCGGAACGAAAAATACCGACACGGAGGAGAGAATACATCACTTCCTCTGCCTGTGTTTACATTACAGGAGAGGAAGTGATGTCACGCTGCATTTCCATTCGTCAGGAGCGATCGCGAGGGGGTGGCCATGAACGAATGGCCGCCCCCTCATCCCGGATCGCTCCTGAACGGATTCCGACCGCCGCTGGCACCGGGGGGGGGGGGGCTCGATCGGGCCCCCCACCCGCGGGAAGGCAGGGACGTACAGGTACGCCCATATGCCTGCCCGTGCCATTCTGTCGACGTACATCGTCGTGCGGCGGTCGGCAACTGGTTAAGTGCCCAGTGGTCAAGTGGTTAATGGCTGTGTGTTGAGTTATTTTGAGGGGACAGCAAATTTACACTGTTATACAAGCTGTACACTCACTACTTTACATTGTAGACAAGTGTCATTTCTTCATTTACAAAAATGTGAGGGGTGTACTCACTGATACTGTATCTATCTATCTATCTATCTATCTATCTATATATATATATATATACACACATCTATATAGATTTATCTATCTATAGATATCTATATATCTATAGATATATAGATAGATAGATAGATAGATAGATAGATAGATAGATAGATAGATAGATAGATAGATAGATAGATAGATAGATAGATAGATAGATAGATAGATAGATAGATAGATAGATAGATAGATAGATAGATAGATAGATAGATAGATAGATAGATAGATAGATAGATAGATAGATAGATAGATAGATAGATAGATAGATAGATAGATAGATAGATAGATAGATATTTAATTTTTCTATTTTTTTATTATTATTTATTTTATTTTTTTGATATTGTGACCAGAGCAATACACTGTACTACTCTGGGGAGGTGATCAGGATTTTTATTTTATTTTACACACAGTAATTGCTTATAATACAATTTCCTTGTGATCTGTTGTGATTAGTCACAGTGTTCACATGGTACCGCCAGCGTTCTGGTACACTGACCTGTCATCATCCACCGGACACAGCCGGTGACAAATCACGCAATCTAGGAGGATGTCAAATGACGTCCTTCCAGGATAGCAGTGCTCCTGCTCAGCTGCCATTTGTCTATAGGCCAAGTGGGGGGTGGTTAAAGTTGGCTACCCCCAGTAATCACTCTGGACACAGTAACCCTATAAGGCCGGGTTCACACTGCTGCGGGGGGAGATCCGGATGTGATTCGCACCGCACTGCAGTGCAAATCACATCCGATCTCCGTAGCGATGCGAGTTCAGCCATACAGATAGTATGGCTGAATTCGCATCGCTCCCGCAGCAAACTCGCACGGGACCCTTTTTTTGGTCCGCAACAGAATCGGATCGCATGGGTGTTCACACCATGCGGTCCGATTCCTGTGCGAGTCGGCAGATCGCACTGCGATATGCGGACGGATCTGGGGGTGTCATTAACATATCATTGACACTCCCAGCCGTTCGCATAGGGCAGTGTGAACTGCCGGCGGGAGTAATGCGATGCGGGAAAACGCAGCGGATTCGCGGCGTTCCCTCATCGCTGTGGTGTGAACCCAGCCTAAAGGTTTGTTTTTTTGCCTAACAATAGTTTCTTGAGTACCAGTCCTCGTCTTTTTACTTCTTTTCGCTGTTACTAGCCCCTATGTATACCATTCCCCCGAACACACATCATTTGTCTTCCTACATTTGGCAGTCATGCTCAGGTGTAAACTATCTGTCTCTTATTGGTTTACAGATGAGTCCTACATAGGAGATTTTATGTCTGTAGAAACCTGGGTTACTCCACTTGGGCATTCATTTACCTGTGAAGAAGAGATATTGAGGATTACTCCCAATATGAGTGTTGTGCTCCTGGATGTCGAAGTTGAGGCCTTTACACTGAAAAGGGACAATTCCAGAAGAGGTAAGTGATACTAGCAGGGGTGTAATTAGAAATCACAGGGCCCCATAGCAAAATGTTGTATGGGCCCCCCCCCCCCAGCACCCTCACCCAGGGGTGGATCCAGAGTCTAGTCTTTGGAGGGGCACTGCCAGAAAATGTTTTTTTGGGGGCAATTTATCAGGGCAATGGCTGATGTTGGCGCTTCAATCATCACGGCACCATAGTTGTTATGGTGTCAGGATGATTGAAACACATTATTTCTATTATTACATTGTTATAGAAAATGAAATAGTTCAACTCACCATAATGCAGAATCAGTGGGAGCCCCTGAGTGTGTCACTTGCCACCATCGCCTGCCACAAGTTGCGGATTGTCACTTGCACACATTGCAATTTGTCCACTGTCACCTGCCACACATTGCGAATTGTCCACTTGCCACATCACCTGCCACCCATTGCGGATTGTCCACTTGCCACGTCACCTGCCACAAGTTGCAGATTGTCATCTGCCACATCACCTGCCACAAGTTGCGGATTGTCATCTGCCACATCACCTGCCACAAGTTGCGGATTGTCCACTATCACCTGCCACACATTGCGGATTGTCCACTTGCCACGTCACCTGCCACACGTTGCAAATTGTCCACTATTACCTGCCACCCATTGCGGATTGTCCACTTGCCACATCACCTGCCACAAGTTGCAGGTTGTCACTTTCCTGCTAAGGTGGAGAATGGGGATTGCCACTTCCTGTGTCCCAGTCTGAGTCAGGCAGCAGAGAGATGATGTAATCTCTCTGCTGCCTGCATAGTGAGTGAGGGCGGAACTGCCATGATGTCATCTCTCTGCTCCACCACACGCTGATTGGCCAGTCCGCCCACCTAGCCTCCCAGCTGGCAGCTCCCCCACCCCCTGCGTGCCCATGTCCGCTCGTACAGTCAGTGTGACTGTGTAGGGGTGTGGGAGGAACCCAGGGTACCCGAAGGAAACCCATGCAGGCACAGGGAGAACATGCAAACTCCAGGCAGGTAGTGTCGTTGTTGGGATTTGAACCTTTTTACTGCTGGGTGAGAGTGCTACCCACTACACCACTGTGCCACCCAAGGTATAATAAATTGAAAACAAAGTCTGTTCCAATAGTGGTTATAAAAGACAATCCGTGTCCACTTAAGGAGTCACCATGACACGTGCATCCACCACCCAAGAGAGAGAATAAACAACCGGGGTATCTTTGTGGGTGAAACACGTCAGGGGCCGAGGGCTGGTCGATGTGGAGAGTTCTGGTGTCAAACCCCTAGAGATCATCACCCCTTTGACCATCATCCTGACATTTCCATCTTCATGCTGGCTTGATTCATTTGGGTCTATACATTCTGGTAAGAGTGTATTTCTCTCTCCCGGGTGGTGGATGCACGTGTCATGGGGACTCCTTATGTGGACAGGGATTGTCTTTTAGAACCACTACTCTAAACCATTTTCAATTTTTCATACCTGGATTGTCCCACCACATGGTGGCCGCTCTACATTCACATTTCCATTTTACTCATAGAAGGTTCCATCTTTGGACTTATTACACTTATTTACTTATTTGCAGATTGCACGTTATTATTTGCATATGGTAGTATCCCCATTTTAGTTGTGTACATATTTGTTTACAATTGGTATTATATTTAGCGCTGCACTTTTTATTCAGAATTTTTTACACAATTTTCTATTAGTTTGTAGCGCTAGCTGCTATCCTTTACATGACTTTAGCGCAGTAATTTGTTTATGATGATTTTGTGAGCTGTACTTGTATTATGAACTGGATTGTGATCAATCAATTCACCACTCATTACTCTTCAAGTTTCTAATAACAGAAATGAATGTGGATTGGAGAAATGTAAATAAATAATAAAAAATATATATATATATATATACTGTATATATAAAATAAAAAAAATCAGAATTTTGTGTTCATTGTATTTGTTCTCTAACACTTTTATCTTAAACCTTTTTCAGATAGTGAATCTACGTTTATTATCTACGGTAAGTAGCTTATCATAGAGTTGCAGTTTATTTAACTCATTACTGTCTTGACTACAAATACGTCCGCATGGTTTGTTTGTTTCTTTGTCTTTGTTATTAAACTCCTCGCCCCTGAGATGGTGGGGCCACTTTAGTTTCAACAATGGTTGTCTGCATATCGCCTGAGGCCTCGTGCACGCAGGATGTTTAAAAAAAAAAGCAGGAAAAAGCACAGTTAAAAACGCGATTTTAGCCGATTTTTTAATAGCGTTTAAGGGCGTTTATGCGCACTTTTTTGGGCGTTAGTGGTTTTTGAAAACACCTATAATGTAAACATGCCTAAAAACGTGAAACGCCGCTAAACGTGACTAAAAGCTTGCTATGGCATTTCGTAGTGCTTAGCAGTTTGTTTGTTTTTTTGGCATTTTTCGTTTTTACAGCTCGACAGCCTCTGCTCCTGGATGCACAGGCTGTTCTTTTTTTTCTACTGTCCCCACTTATGCCTCCAAATGTCTCTGAAAGTTGTGTAACACATAGGATAACATAGAGGGGCGTTTAGAGGCAATTAAAAAAAAAAAAAAACTTCAGATGCCCCTAACAGCAACTGTAAAAACATCCTGTGTGCATGAGACCTTATAGTATAATGCAGTGGTCTCCAAACTGTGGCCCTGGGGCCGGATGTGGTAATTTACTTGCCTTTATCCAGCCCTTCAGGCATTATTCCTGCCAATGACACCAACAATGGGACAATAAACTGGCCCTTTGTTTACAAAGTTTGGAGACCCCTGCTATAATGCTTAACCTGGCCATACACTAGTAAAAATGTGTTCAACATTTTTAACTTTAACAACATTTTTTCCATTTTCTAATTGTTAGTGGGGTCATATCAACATTCATTTTGTCTGCAGTGATGAGAAAAATGTAAAAAGCAGGATGGACAATGTTTCTTGAACAAACACATTTCTAAGGGCTTGTTTACACTTGCTTTGGCTTCAACACACATTAACGGCCAGTTTACGCTTGCTTCAAAGGACCTGTAATGTTATTATGGACAGTATTGGGGTAAGAAGACCTGTAGTGTTATTATGGACAGGATTGGGGTAAGAGGACCTGTAATATTATTATGGACAGGATTGGGGTAAGAGGACCTGTAATGTTATTATGGACACGATTGGGGTAAGAGGACCTGTAGTGTTATTATGGACAGGATTGGGATAAGAGGACCTGTAATGTTATTATGGACAGGATTGGGGTAAGAGGATCTGTAATGTTATTATGGACAGGATTGGGGTAAGAGAACCTGTAATGTTATTATGGACAGGATTGGGGTAAGAGGACCTGTAATGTTATTATGGACAGGATTGGGGTAAGAGGACCTGTAATGTTATTATGGACAGGATTGGGGTAAGAGGACCTGTAGTGTTATCATGGACAGGATTGGGATAAGAGGACCTGTAATGTTCTTATGGACAGGATTGGGGTAAGAGGACCTGTAATGTTATTATGGACAGGATTGGGGTAAGAGGATCTGTAATGTTATTATGGACAGGATTGGGATAAGAGGACCTGTAATGTTCTTATGGACAGGATTGGGGTAAGAGGACCTGTAATGTTTTTATGGACAGGATTGGGGTAAGAGGATCTGTAATGTTATTATGGACAGGATTGGGGTAAGAGGACCTGTAATGTTCTTATGGACAGGATTGGGGTAAGAGGACCTGTAATGTTATTATGGACAGGATTGGGGTAAGAGGACCTGTAGTGTTATCATGGACAGGATTGGGATAAGAGGACCTGTAATGTTCTTATGGACAGGATTGGGGTAAGAGGACCTGTAATGTTATTATGGACAGGGTTGGGGTAAGAGGATCTGTAATGTTATTATGGACAGGATTGGGGTAAGAGGACCTGTAATGTTATTATGGACAGGATTGGGGTAAGAGGACCTGTAATGTTCTTATGGACAGGATTGGGGTAAGAGGATCTGTAATGTTATTATGGACAGGATTGGGATAAGAGGACCTGTAATGTTCTTATGGACAGGATTGGGGTAAGAGGACCTGTAGTGTTATCATGGACAGGATTGGGATAAGAGGACCTGTAATGTTCTTATGGACAGGATTGGGGTAAGAGGACCTGTAATGTTATTATGGACAGGATTGGGGTAAGAGGACCTGTAATGTTATTATGGACAGGATTGGGGTAAGAGGACCTGTAATGTTATTATGGACAGGATTGGGGTAAGAGGACCTGTAGTGTTATTATGGACAGGATTGAGATAAGAGGACCTGTAGTGTTATTATGGACTGGATTGTGGTAAGAGGACCTGTAATGTTCTTATGGACAGGATTGGGGTAAGAGGACCTGTAATGTTATTATGGACAGGATTGTGGTAAGAGGACCTGTAGTGTTATTATGGACAGGATTGGGGTAAGAGGACCTAAATGTTTAAGAATTAAAAACTCTCGATCAGACATCTGTTCTTCAATTATATTGTACCTTTCCTGAGTGTGCTCTGTGGTCTCCTCTAGACCTTCCATTGGTCCTTCTCAGTCCTGTTTTTAAAGTATCCCCTTCAACACCAACCCCCCTTTGCCTCTCTTTTACTTTTTAACTCTATTCCTGGTGGAAATTTCATTCAACCATACATATATTACCTCCCGATCCTGTCAATGGATAACAGGGGACTGCACTACCAGTCCTCTTTGATATTGAAGTTCCTGCGCATATAGTCAATAAGTTTTATTTATTTTTTCCTTTACAATAAAGGCCTTTGAACACCAAAACACATTACCCTTCTGTCTCCAGAGCCATTTTTGCACACATATTTAAAACATAATTTTAGACCTGAAGATTATAGTATCTCACACAATTGAGTACACCCCTCACATTTTTGTACATATTTTATTCTATCTTTTCATTTGACAACACTGAAGAAAAGATACTTTGCTGCAATGTAAAGTAGTGAGTGTACAGCTTGTATAACAGTGTACATTTGCTGTCCCCTCAAAATAACTCAACACACAGCCATTAATGTCTAAACCGCTGGCAACAAAAGTGAGTACACCCCTAATATTTACAAAAATGTGAGGGGCGTACTGACTTTTGTGAGATACTGTATGTAAAACCCCCAAAGCATTATTTATTTCTGAAAGCAGACAACATAAATAATAACATTGCGGTAGTCTCAATTTTGTTAATGTCACATGATATTAGCGCAACATTTTATGAAACATAACATTTTAGTGAAAAAATACATTAAAGTTAATCTTAGGGCACATAAACCAATATATTACTCAACTTTTTAGTAAAAATGAGGCTCCAAATAACGTGATGCCCATGTCACTACCAGGTCATTTGCAGGAAGGGAAAGACAGCGAGTGGACATTCACAGATCTCCTTCTTCTCTACCGGAACCCCCCGCCATTACTGGTCTGGGGTTAGTCCAATGAGCATGCAGAGCCTGGGAACCATGGTAGACATGTGCGATTAGCTTCGTACGAATCGAAAATTCATACGAATTTCCGTAAAATTCGTACATTCGGGAGGATCTGAAATACAAATTGCTATGCTTCCGAATTCTGTATGAAATACAAAATTTCGTTTACGAAATTTGGATCCAAATTCCTAACGAACATTCGTAATTGTTACGACAAGTTAACGAACCTAAAAGTTAAAAACCCAGGAAGTCAGCACAGCACAGGGATGGTGGGAGCCCCTCATAATGGGCACAGTGGGTGTACACTCAGACCCAGGAACTCAGAACAGGGATGGTGGGAGCCCCTTATAATGATTAATTCATCATAATGAACATTCGTAATTGTTACGAAAAATTTACGAACCTAAACCTATACGAAAATTCGTATTTCGTACGAAATTTCAGACACGAATTTCAAAATACGAATTAATTCTAATACAAAACAGAACGAAACAAAACAAATTTATTCATGGCGCACATATCTAAACCATGGGGGGGGGGGGAGGGTCGGCATATATAGGGGTATGTGGAAATCCAACGCCTAAACAGTCGCCGGATCACTTTCATCTGACAGCCAACAACAGGCAGCTTGTCAAATTCACACACAGTGACTTCAGATGCAAGGAGTGTTTGTAAAAACCCTGCCACCGCCAACTTACTATGTATGTCAGTGGCAGTAAATGGGTTAAAGCCAATTACTAAATAAACTAAACACATATTGCACTGATTATATATTATAGATTATTATTATTATAATAATTATTATTATTATAGATTAACCACTTGCCTACTGGGCACTTAAACACCCTTCCTGCCCAGACCAATTTTCAGCTTTTGGTGCTCTCACACTTTGAATGACAATTACTCAGTCATGCAACACTACCCAAATTAATTTGTTGTCCTTTTTTTCCCACAAATAGAGCTTTCTTTTGGTGGTATTTGATCACCTCTGGGTTTTTTATTTTTTGCGCTATAAATGAAAAAAGACTGAAAATTTTGAAAAAAAAAACAAAATTTTCTTTGTTTCTGTGATAAAATTATGCAAATTATGAATTTTTCTTCATACATTTTGGCCACAATTTATACTGCTACATATCTTTGGTAAAAATAACCCAAATTAGTGGATATTATTTGGTCTTTGTGAAAGTTAGAGAGTCTACAAGCTGTGGTGCGAATCATACAAAATTGAACACATCTGATGTACTGGTGGCCGATCTCATTTCTTGTGACCCGAACAAGCCAGGAAAGTATAAATACGCCCCAAATGACCCCTTTTTTGAAGGTAGACATTACAAGGTATTTAGTAAGAGGCATGGTGAGCGTTTTGATGTTGTCATTTTTTCCCACAATTCTTTGCAAAATTAAGATTTTTAATTTTTTTAATTTTTTTTCCACAAAATTGTCATTGTGATTTCTCTCACATTGCATGTGTATACCACAAATTACACCCCAAAATAAATTCTGCAACTCCTTCTGAGTATTACGATACCACATGTGTGGGACTTTTCCACAGCCTGGCCACTTAGAGAGGCCCAACATGCAGGGAGCGCCGTCACGTGTTCTAGGAGCATAAATTACACATCTAAATTGTTGACTATTTATTACACTTTTGAAGGCCCTGGAGCACCAGGACAATGACACATGGCACTGATGTGGCACTGATGACAGATGGCACTGATACGTGGCACTGATGACACGTGACACTGATGACAGATGGCACTGATATGTGGCATTGATGACACGTGACACTGATAACAGATGGCATGTGACACTGACAGGTGGCACTGATGACAGATGGCACTGATACGTGGCACTGATGACAGATGTCATTAATACATGGCACTGATGACACGTGACACTGATATGGCACTGATGAAAGATGGCACTATGTGGCACTGATGACACATGGTACTGATGTGGCACTGATGACAGATGACACTTATATGTGGCACTGGGGACAGATGGCACTGGGGACAAATGGCACTGACGACAGGGGGCACTGGGGACAGATGGCACTGACAGGTGGCACTGGGGACTGATGGCAGTGGGGCAGATGGCAGTGGGGACAGATGGCAGTGGGGACAGATGGCAGTTAATTTTATGTTTTTTTTTTTTTGGAACTTACGGCCGCTGCAGCCGTTCATCTCTCCCTCCTCACACGCTGTCTCTGTGTGAGGAGGGAGAGTAGAGCTGAGAGATGATCTCATACAGTATGTTTACATATGTTTACATATGAGATCCTCTCTCATTGGACATGCCGATCGCACTGTAAACGGCCGCTGTGATTGGCAGTTTACAGTGATCTGTGATTGGCTATATCCAAGGGACACGGTCAGCACAGAACTTCCCCGATGCGCGCTCTCAGGAGCGCGCATTGCGGAAGTAAACAGGAGGACGTCCAGGGACGCCCTCCCGGCAGGTTGCGTCCATGCTGTAGCTGTCTCTCAGCTATAGCACAAGCGCGAAGTGGTTATAGAACTGCAGAACAATGTATAATTGTTCCTTATTGGAGAATATATAAAGTTTGATGGTCCACTCTGTATGATACTTGTTCTTACTGTTCAGTATTTGGACTTTCAGATCCAATACTCTGTGGATTATTGTCCATTGTAACTGACACATTTTTTCAACTGGTTATTACTATTATAATTATTATTATTATTATACACGATTTATATAGCGCCAACAGTTTATGCATCCCTTTACAATGTATAGGGGAGAGAACACAATTACAGTACAATACAAAAGGTACAGGAGGGCCCTACTCGTAGAGCTTACATTCTAAAGGGAGGGGGTGGTGGTACAAAAGGTAATAGCTGCAGAGAATGATTTGATGGGCATGGCTCGGGGACAGTTAGGTGGGTGTAGGATAGGCTTCCCTGAATAAATGAGTTTTCAGGGAACTCCTAAAGGTGGACAGGGTAGGGGCTGATCGGACAGACTGGGGCAGGGAGTTCCAGAGGATGGGAGAGGCTCTGGAGAAGTCTTAAAGGCGAGCATGAGAGGAGGTAACAAGGGAGCTAGAGAGCAGGAGGTCCTGGGAGGAGCGGAGGGGACGATTTGGGCGATATCTGCAGATGAGGTTGGTGATGTAGATGGGGGCGATGTTGTGGATGGCTTTTTATGTTATGGTTAGCATTTTGAATTTTACACGGTGGGGGAGGGGAAGCCAGTGAAGGGATTGGCAGAGAGGGGCAGCAGTCAGGGAACGATTAGTGAGGTGTATTAGTCTAGCAGCAGCATTCATAATAGACTGAAGGGGGGGTTGCCTGCTTAAGGGTAGGCCATTAAGGAGAGAGTTGCAGTAGTCAAGGCGGGAAATAATCAAGGAGTGAACGAATTGCTTTGTGGTGTCATTAGTCGGAAGGGTGGAATTCTGGAGATGTTGCGGAGGTGAAGGTGGCAGGATTAGCCAGTGATTGGATGTGGGGACTGAAGGAGAGGTCAGAGTCAAGGATTACACCCAGGACCCTGGCATGTGTGGAGGGACCAATGGTTGTGTTGCTGATATATATATTTTTTTTTTGTGTTGCTGCTGATATTAATGGTGAAGTCACGGGGGGGGGGGGGGGGGGGGGGTCGTGAAGGAGGAACTAAAACAAGCTCAGTTTTAGAAAGATTGAGTTTGAGGAAGTGGTGTGACATCCATACCGATACGTCATTCAGTAAATTGGAGATCTGCGAGGAGATTGAGAGGGTGAGTTGAGGAGTGGAGAGATAGATTTGGGTGTCATCGGCATAGAGATGGTATTGGAAACCATGGGAGGTTATCAACTGGCCCAGGAAAGAGGTATAGTCCAGAAGCCCTAATGGAGGCATGGGCTTTGATTAGAGATTCTGTCCTGTTCTCACAGATGAAGGGAAGGCTCTTTAATACCACAAAGGCAACACCAAAACACATTAGTAGCCTGCAGAGGGTGTAAAAATAGGGATGATTGGGGAAGGAGGACTCCGTGTTCAGAGTGACTCTCTTTTTGTTGTTTATTGAGTTTTATTACTGTTACTTTATATGAGCTCATAATTTTTTTTTCAAGTTCAATGTATGTGCTTAATTTCTTAATGCTAATATTAGGCATTTACTTTCCAGATAACAAATATAAAAATAATGAAGACATTATTCGTATCTTAAGTAGTTCAAGCAGACATTGGAGTGTGACCATTCTTGTCCCATCGATCTATATTGTTGTGTTCCTCGTGGCTCTTCCTCTCAATATCATGGCGATCATCGTGTTCCTGGTGAAAATGAAGGTCAGGAAGCCGGCAGTGGTCTACATGCTTAACCTCGCCACTGCAGATGTCCTCCTCATTAGCATCTTGCCTTTTTATATTGTCTACCGGTTCATGGGATCTAACTGGATATTTGGAGAAGCAATGTGTCACTTCGTCATGGCAGCATTTTACTGTAACATGTACTGCTCCGTCCTGCTCATGACAAGTATCAGCGTGGACCGTTTCCTGGGCATAGTCTACCCGGTGCGATCTCTCCCCTGGCGCACAGTGACCCGAGCCTGGTTGGTGTGTGGTGTCATCTGGGTCATCTCATTGGCCAGCTTTGTGCCTCTTCTCATACAAAAGCAAACCATAACTGTGCTAGATATCACAATGTGTCATGATAGTCAGCACTTTGGGGCTTATTATATTTTTGGTTTTCACTATTTCGCCACTGTTTTCTCTGTTTTTAATTTCTTACCGTTATTCATTACAACATTCTGTTACGTTGGAATCATCCGCGGTCTCAGCAGATCAAAATTTGATGGCACACATAAGAGATCACGAGCTATCCGCCTGTCCGTGGTTGTGCTGAGTGTGTTTCTCCTTTGTTTTGGCCCCACCAATGCCATCTATTTAATTTACTACCAGCAATTAATAAGGAATATGGATTACTCTCTATATTGCACCTACATCCTCTCTTCCACTATCAGCAGTATAAACTGTTGTCTGGATCCTCTTATTTATTATTTTGCATCCTCCGAGTGTCAGAGATACGTCTACAGCTTGCTGCGCTGGAAGCAAGATTCTTGCCCTCCAGTACACAAAGAGCAGTCACCCTTGAGGACTCATTCTGCTCAGTTCATCGAGAGTGTATGAATTATTTTAACTCCTTCCCATTCAGCCCTGGCATCCATTTAACTAAATCTTTATGCCTAGGCCCAGGGGGTAGGAAGGACTGCCTGATCACTTGACCTTAATGTTAGTGTGCTCTAGACCCGATGTACAGTAACTTTCTACATGGACCATCCTGCACACCTATGTCCCTTTGTGCTTCGTTGAATTAACTCTCATTTTAGTGAAGTAATAGGAGAGTCCCACAAAAAAAAAACCTTTCCCATGAGGGGAGTATTCACTTTTGTCTTATGAAAGTTAGCCACAGTGGCTAAAAAGAAATGGAAGCACAAAAAACACAAATCACTCATAGGAAGGCCCATCAGGGACTAATACATGTCCGCCACTACCAGGAGTTATGACCGGTAGATTATTATGCATAAACACAACAGGGAGATAACATACTATTGTACATTTAAAAGATTAACCATAATTGTATTATCTATTAAATGTGCCTCCCCAGAGCCCCTCACCCTCCATGGATGTCCATGGCTCCATGTTTTGTTTTTGGAATTTCACTAACTTCAGAAAATAACCACTTGCCGACGATATACGTCGGCACAATGGCATGGCTGCACAAATGGGCGTACCTGTATGTCCCCTTTAAGATGTGGCATTGGGGGCACGCACCATGTACTCCGTGACCATGCCCACTGGTCCCATGGGCTCAATGTCTGCCGAGGGCCAGCGATCGTGTCACGGAGTGGAGGAAAGGGCAGATGCCTTTGTAAACAAGGCATTTTCCCATTCTGCCTAGTGACATGACAGGGATCTACTGCTCCCTGTCATCGGGAAAAGTGATCGCTGTCATGTCAGTGGTAGCCCACCTCCCCAACAGTTAGAAGCACTCTCTAGGGCACACTTAACCCCTTCATCGCCCCCCTAGTGTTTAAGCCCTTCCCTGCCAGTGTCATTTATACAGTAATCAGTGCATTTTTATAGCACTGATCGCTGTATAAATGACAATGGTCCCAAAATAGTGTCAAAAGTGTCCGACGTGTCTGCCATAATGTCGCAGTCACAATAACAATTGCAGATCGCCGCCATTACTAATAAAAAAAAAATATATAATAAAAATGCCATAAATCTATCCCCTATTTTGTAGACGCTATACATTTTGCGCAAACCAATCAATATATGCTTATTGCGATTTTGTTTTGCCAAAAATATGTAGAAGAATACGTATCGACCTAAACTGAGAATTAAACTCTTTTTTTTATATGATCATAAAGGCAAAACTTTGGGACATTGAATGAGGCTAACACCAAAAGGATGCCTGCCTCCATCCCTATCTATAATATGTAAAAGGAGAGAACAGAATTGGGACTTTGAATGAAGCACACATCAGTAAGAGAGTAAGTCAAGTGACTAGAATATTTATTTTGTATAGTTCTCTCCTTTTACATAGTTTTTTTTTTAAATATATTTTTGGGGGATATTTATTATAGCAAATAGTAAAAAACATTGCTTTTTTTCAAAATTGTCACTCTTTTTTGTTTATAGCGCAAAAAATAAAAACCGCAGGGGTGATCAAATACCACCAATAGAAAGCTCTATTTGTGAGGAAAAAGGGGTGTCAATTTTGTTTGGGAGCCATGTCGCACAATTGTAAGTTACACCGACGCAGTGCTGAATCACAAAAAGTGCTCTGGTCAGGAAGGGGGCAAATTCTTCTGAAGTGGTTAAAGATGATTACAGGTACTCTTTAAATGGCTCGGCTCTTTTGTATATAATTGAATATTCACAAATGTTTTATTCTTTTTCATTACTCTGCTTATAATAAAAGCACTCGTTAAGTATCAGATTTGAATCAGATTTGTGATGAATTGTACGGCTGAAAATATAAAAGAACGTAATAACCAACAAACTAATTTGAGTCCACCTGGAAAACGTACACAGGGCTGTGTGTTATGCCACGTACACACGAGAGGACTTCTCGTCGGACTGAACTCTGAAAGGACTTTTCGACGGAGCTCTGACTGAGTTCCGCCGAAACGGACTTGCCTACACACGATCACACCAAAGTCCGATCCTTTAGAACGCGATGACGTACGACGGGACTAGAAAAAGGAAGTTCAATAGCCAGTAGCCAATAACTGCCCTTGCGTAATTTTTGGTCCGTCGGAACAGCATTCAGACGAACGGTTTTCTTCATAGGAACTGGTTCCGGCGGAAAGATTTGAAATACTAAAGTTATATTTCTAGGTCCGTCAGAATTTTAGAAAGAAAAAGTCAGATGAAGCCCACACATGATCGGAAATGTCCGACAGAATGATTCCGTCTGACCTTTTCTGACGGAAAGTCCGGTCGTGTGTACGGGGCATAAGGATAGTCACGGGGGAAAAGCCCAACTGTAAAACAATAAACACTTCTGCTCAGTTTTCATTGCTGTCCCAATGGGGAGACTTCACCTCACTTCCTGTCGTAGTTACAGTGATAAACATTGGGATGAGTAACAAGTATTTCTCTAGGTCAAGGTTTCTCAACTAGGGTTCCTCAAGTGATTGTTAGGGGTTCCTTGAGCAGTGAGGCATTTCTGCCTCTCTGAGAAGTTCCCACTGACTCTTTGATATTTTTAGCTTCCTGACATTGATATTTTTAGCTTCCTGTAAGGGGGTAATTCTTCCCAATGACCACAAGTCTAAGGAACATTCTTCTCAATGACCATCACGCTAATATATCAAGAGTTGTAGATATAGTCATTCTTCGCAGGAGTTCCTTGAGACCGGAAAGTTAATTCAAGGGTTCCTCTGTATTAAAAAGTTGAAAAAAGCTGCTCTAGGTAAACCTTTATTTTTGCTTTTGGATAGTGAGTTGAAATGTAAAAACCTCTATCTGAGTTAAATTGTTAAAATCAAATAAGACTCCATATCCCCCCGTGATTTTCACCAAATAAAAGTAATCCCCTACACACGGTCAGACATTCCGACAACAAAATCCATCGGATTTTTTCCGACGGATCTTGTGCCAAAATTGTCTAGCATACACATGGTCGGACAAAGTTGTTGGAAAATCCGATCGTTTTTAACGAGGTGACGTACAACACATACGTTGGGACTATAAACGGGCCAGTAGTTTTCGTCTAGTAATTTATTCTGAGCGTGCATGGCACTTTGTTCGTCGGAATTGTCTACACACGATCGGAATTTAAACAATCGTATTTTGTTGTCAGAAAATTTTAGATCCAGCTCTCAAACTTTGTGTGTCGGAAATTCAGACGGAAAAAGTCAGATGGAGCCCACACACGGTTGGATTTTCCGACAACGCGATCCGACCGTGCATTTTCCAGTGGAATTTCTGACCGTGTGTACAGGGCATAAGAAAGTATATCACAGGAAAACAAAGTGATCAGAGGAGATTCCCAAAGGCACCGCATCCCATCAATATGGGATGCAGGGATCAGGACTATGTAAAGTACAACATAACATATAGGGTGCAGGGGTTAGGACTGTGTAATATAGTGACCCTTACATTGCTGGTCACATGGCTATGGTGAAAAATGCCCATGGTGTTGATGCAAAAATGACCTTGGTGAGGAAAAATACTCTGGTGTTGATTGGAGAAAAAGTTCCCAAAGTTGGTGGTAGGAAAAATTCCCCACTATTGGTGGTCATTTAGAGGAAAAAAAACCACATCAGTGGTCAGTTGAAGGAGACCTGCTTGAATAGTCAGGTAGCTTGGTCCAGAAGCCACCTAACCTCTTCTATGATGATCAACTTCAGAGGCCTCCTATTCATATCTTTGGTGGGACATGTTCAGGGTTTGCAGAACTGAGGAATCTGTTCCAATAGGCGGACAGTCCTGTGCAAATTTGGAGGGAATAACAGTTATAGTTGTATGATATTTCTCAGGGTGGGTTTCCTGATGGTGACAACAGTGGACCAGACATGTGTAATGTGTGTTGAAATGGCCCCTTGTATTCTCCATCTGAAGCTTTGACAGGGTGACAAAACTCTGTCCCTGTCTCCTGATTGTACTCATGTGTTGTCACCCTGTCAAAGCTTCAGATGGAGAATACAAGGGGCCATTTCAACACACACTGAGGTAAGGTAGTGCTGATGGGGGACACTCTGATATAAGGTAGTGCTGATGGGGACATGCAAACTTAAAGTGGGCAGGTTTGGATGAAGTCCAGGGACAAATTTTTGGCACAGTCCAGCCCTGATACATAGAGTCAGTAAAACCACCCAAATATTATGTAATTTATTTTCTTTCCACCACTGGTGGAAAGAAAAGAAAATTGCTTGATTCCGCCATCAGCACAGGCAGCGTTGATGGGGGAATTGCTCCTATCAGAGTTATTGTGCTCTTCCGGCAGGGAGTGCAGACAGCCTTTGCCACCAGCAGAATACTATAATCACTGCTGGTAGTTATAGCCTCCGACAGTGATTGCATTAAAAAGAATCTAATAGGCTGGTTGTACTGAAGTTTATTGATGGATCAACTTTAGTACAACCAGGCTGCCCATAGATGGATCAAATCCTAGCCAATCGCTGCTAAACCAGCTGAGATTCAATCCATCTACGGCCAGGTTAAGACTTGCAGTCTAAAGCTTCAGCTCCATACCTGGATGGGATCTCAGGAGTGGTCTGCTTACTGAGGTCTGAAGGACTCTACATACTCATCATACTTTATACCAGCACAGCCCCTCACTACCTACACCCAATCATTACTACAGAATATACCAAATAAATGTATTTTATTCTAATCACTACATACATCATTGGTTAACTGAGATTATAAACACATATGTAATTAAATTTTATTGCTATGTGCTTAATATATATTTAAAGTAGACCCAATCACTAAACTCTCATAAAAGTGTTAAATTAACATTCAAAAGCTTTCATTGAAATAATCCCGGATGATCCTGCCATGAAGATCCTTGTTCAGGCACTTCTTGTTATAGGGTGACAACATATGAGTACAATCAGGAGACAGGGACAGAGTGTTGTCACCCTATATCAAGAAGTGCCGGAACAAGGATCTTCATGGCAGGATCATCCAGGATTATTTCAATGAAAGCTTTTGAATGTTAATTTAACACTGCCAAAAATTAGTCCCTGGACTTCATCCAAACCTGCCCACTTTAAGTTTGCATGTCCCCATCAGCACTACCTCACATCAGAGTGTCCCCCATCAGCACTACCTTACATCAGCATGTCCCCCATCAGTACCCCCTTACATCAGAGTGTCCCATTCAGCACCCCCTTACATTAGAGTGTCCCCATCAGCACCCCCGTTACATCAGAGTGTCCCCATCAGCAGTCCCCTTACATCAGAGTGTCCCCATCAGCAGTCCCCTTACATCAGAGTGTCCCCATCAGCACTACCTTACATCAGAGTGTCCCCATCAGCACTACCTTACATCAGAGTGTCCCATCAGCACTGCCTTACATCAGAGTGTCACACCTTTCCTCCCACTCCCACGTGTACTCACAGTTCTGAAGGCAGCTTCTCTTCTTTCTCTCTCCAGTCATATGATAAGGGACAAGTGATAAGGGGAGAGAGGAAGGACAGTCTGCTGGCTGTCTATCTCCCCTGCAGGCTGTAGGGAGCAGGAAGCCTAATACTCACTCCAGCAAGCGTTGGCAGCTGCTCCTTGGTGACAGGAGTGAAATCATGATCACTCACTGTCAGTGAGGAGTGGCTCCAGGACTGCGCCTGACCGGCCCACTGAGCCATCGGCCCACAGGGAAACTTCCAGTAGTCCCAATGGCCAGTACATGCCTGCCATGTATTGTAAATATTGATGTACAAATTACAACCAAATCCGTGTAATATGAGGGCCTGTTTATACAATCTGTACATTATGTATCCAGCCAGACAGTCACTTATAGTTGTTGGTAGATCTAAAGAAGATTGTACAATCAGATTGTGAGGTCAGATTTAGTTTATCTCATTAGTTATTTTATTGATTGATTTAATTTTTTAATACTGCTTGCTTACTAATGAGATAAGTGCTGACCTTTAAAAATGCAAACGTACATACCTTATTATCTTCCACCGCATTCCAAGGAACTCTAAGACCTAGGACATTCTATTAGACAAATAAAGACTTCAGCTCAGAAGTCAGTGCTGTGATATGCCCCCTGCCATCTATAGACTGGACAGCATAGCTATCCATCACACCCAATAGTATGACTTGCAGGGAGTGGGCTAAAACACAGACCTTTAAGTTGAAGCTTTTATTTAAATAACAGAGCACCATGGACATCCATGGGACATTGTACAGGAGGACAGAACAATGTTAGTGTAGCGCCGGTACTCCTAATGAGTATGCGCTAAGTCTGAAAATCGAGTTTTTGCCCAAAACTATAGTTACCTTTTGGGGTTAATTGTGCTAAATTATGCTTTGGCATCAGTTTGGCTGGGCTGTATTAAGGTTCTGCCTGATCATAGATGGGGTTCGCACCTGCGAGAGGCCTTAGAACGCAGTCTGGTTGGACGCATTGGGTACCAATCTCTTTATCTGAGCCAATCAGTGGGCGTTTGTCTCGCTGTGTATTCTGGGAGAGGATACTTAATTTGCTGAAGTCACGTGGTTCTGGGTTCCAGTCCAGAAGTTGTTGCTGACTCCGTGGTCCTGGTCCTCCTGACCAGCCCCCAGGGGCCCTCATGGCCTGGGGTGCGGATCCATCCATTTCCGAGCCTCAGAACTGGCTAGTCCGGAGCGCAGTAACTGGAAGGAGGATTCTAAAGTGTTCTAGTGCCGTCTCGGGTTTGCAGTGGCACAGCAACTCTACATGCAACCAGGGGAGGGCTCTTCAGTAAGAGAGCCACGCACAAGGCTGACTGCTCGGTAAGAGCCTGGAATCTGAGCTGCCATGGACATTGATTGAATCCGCATTTCTTACGGTATCATCGGACTGAAAGATTCTGGTACAGTAAGAAAAGTTCCTACTTCTATCCTTCTTGTTACAACTTAGTTCTTCAACCAAGTCTGTGTGAGAGACTTTGCAAAGCTAGAATTACCTGTTGGCTGGGATTTATACAAGTTAAAGAATCCAGTTGTGAGTGGCTATTCCCTGGATTATGTACAGACAGAGACTTTTATTGAAGTCAGCAGTTCCAAGCACCTAAGCTAAACTTTATCTTGATACCCTCTATTCCCAAATTAGTTTGTTCAACTGTTTTATGCAAAATAAAAATCCTGACAAGGAATTCAAGTGTCTGTCTCTACAATTACTGTGTCATCAACCCTGGGAACCCCTAGACAAGGACAACGAGTATGAGCTGGTGGAGGTAACCGGTAAGCCCAGAAAAAATTCAGCCTCTCCTTCAGGCGTAAGTGCTACATTTTTTTTTAATCTTTAAATTTTTTTATTTTATTTGCTTTATATTCAAATTTACAAATATTGCCACAAAATAATCACATACAATAATTCCCCTTACAAACAAATTTCCCTTATCCCCCCCTCCCATCCTCCCTCCCCCTATCAACCCTCTCCCCCTCCCATTCCCTCCGCCGATAATATTCAATTCACAATTTATACAAAAGAAAAATTTTAAATAACATCAAACTTAAACAAATTACTCATTCCCTTCTCCCATCCCCCTCCCCACCTCTCATTCATTCCCTCCTTCATCCATCACTCTTGCAACTTACTCACCCTTTCTCATTGCTCACCCCACTTTCCCCATATTTTAACAAACTTCCCATAATTACCTCTTTTCCTATATATGTATTCCTCCTTTTTTATGTTATCTTTCACCCTTTCCATCCATTCCTTTACTGTAGGCGCTTCCCTCCTCTGCCATTTAAACGCAATTAATTTCCTCCCCTGAAAAAGGCATCTAATAACCGCTGTGTGGATATCCCTTCGTACCTCCTCTTCTTCTAACAATCCCATTATACAGATTTTAGCTTCTACTTCCAATGATAACCCAAACACTTTATTAATTTTCCCTATTATTCCTACCCAATATCTATATAATCTTGGGCATCGCCAAATCATATGTATTAAATCTCCTCTTCGGTCCCCACACCTTTGGCATTCTGCGTCCTGTCTACTCCCAAATCTAAACAATTTAAGAGGAGTGTAATATACCCTATGGATTAAATACATTTGAGATATACTATGTGATGGAGATAAGGAAACTTTCGCCCCCAATGCCAGAACCTTTTCCCACTGTTCTACCGATATTGGGCCCACCTCTCTTTCCCATTTTGCCTTTTTTTTCTCCTCTATTACCCCTTCTTGTTCTGTTCCCTTTAGATACCTATAGATCTCAGAAATACCTCCTTTTGATATATTATAGCTTATGATTCTCCTGAGTGCAGGCATCTTACTCCATTCCAACTTCCTGTTTCTAAATTGTGCCTCTAACGCATGTTTAATTTGTATATAATTAAGGAGGTAATAAGCCGGTAACCCATATTCATCCCTTAGTTCCTGAAATGTTTTCAGTCTCCCGTCCTTATATAGTTGTACTAAGAAGTGTACGCCCCTCCGATCCCATTCTACTAGTCTCCCCATTTTCTTAATTTCCTCTAAGTTTTTATTTTCCCATATTGGTGAGAATTCTGTATATCCTCTGTACCCCAATATTACTTTTACCTCCTCCCAACACTTTACCATCAGTTGGACTGTGGGGCAGCTGGTCCTAAATGAGTCGGCTTCCACGGCTTCCGCGACCGTATTATGTGGAGTATCCCTCCCCAGGGGACCACCCCCCCTTCCTGTCACTGCTACCAGGTTACCTCCCCTCATATACTGTAATTGGGCAGCCAGAAAGTAGTATCTCATATTAGGTAGTGCCATCCCACCCATTTCCCTTGGTCTCTGTAGTACTTGTAAGCTAATTCTTGCCACACTGTTCTTCCATATCACCTCTCTAAACAAACTTTCCATTTTTTTAAACCAATATTTTGGAATCCAAACCGGTGAGTTTTGTATAACATATAATATTTGAGGCATCCACACCATCTTAATTAAGTTGCACCTACCGGCTACTGACAAGGGGAGGTTCTTCCATATTCTAATTTTACGCTTTAATTTTGACATAAGTGGAACTAAATTCCCTGCTATATACTGCCTTGGGTCTGCCGTCATATTCACTCCCAAGTACTTCATTTGTTTAACTGTTTCTATTTGGGATACCTGTACTGGCAGTGGGGTATCGAGGGGATCCACTGGTAGGAGGGCAGATTTTTCCCAGTTAATTTCAAGTCCAGAGAAATACCCGAATTCTTTTATCAGGGTCATTGCCGCCACCAATGAGGGCCCCGTGTCCCCTAATAACAGCAATACATCGTCTGCATACAAAGCAACCTTTTCCTCTTCGTTCCCTCTTTTAAACCCCCGGATATCCTGCGCCTCTCTCAAGGCTATAGCCAGAGGCTCCATCGAGAGGGCGAAAAGCAGGGGCGACAAAGGGCACCCCTGTCTTGTCCCCCTCTCCAAATGGAACCCCTCTGAACATTCCCCATTTATTCTCACTTTCGCCCTAGGACCTGTATACAGTACTCTTATCCATTGCATAAATCTCGGACCAAATTGAAATTCCGCCAACACCCTCCTCAAATAATGCCACTCCACACTATCGAAGGCTTTTTTTGCATCTAAGGACATAACTGCTCTATTCCCTTTGTTTTCTGAAGGAATCTGAATGTTTAAATAGGTGCGTCTCACATTCATATTTGTGGACCGCCCTGGGATAAACCCAGTTTGGTCCTGATGTATTAGTTTTGGTATTATATTTTTTTACCCTTGTTGCAAGTACTTTTGCCAAAATTTTAACATCTGAACACAGTAACGATATAGGTCTATATGATGCGGTCTCCAATTGGTTTTTCCCTTCTTTTGCTAGGACCACCACTGTGGCCTCCATCATTGATTGCGGCAACTGTCCCGCTTCAAAAGCGCCATTGAACACCTGTAGGAGAGCCGGTAAAAGTATCTCCCCAAATTTTTTATAAATCTCTATCGGCAGTCCATCCGGACCTGGTGCTTTCTGATTTGTCATTTCTGCTGTTACTTTTTGCAGCTCCTCCAGGGTCAATGGTGCTTCCAAGCCCTCCCTATCTTCCTCCGACAGCCTGGGTAATGTTATTTTCCCAAAAAATTCCTGCATCTCCCCCTCTACTTCAGAGTTTGAAACTTTATATAGTTCCTCATAATATTTTCTAAACTCTTCCACTATTTCAGGTGTTGACTTCCTCATACCTCCCTCCCTGTCCAATATCGCCGGTATTATTGGGGACGAACTATTTGATTTAGCAATCATTGACAATACCCTCCCCACTTGTTCCCCTTCGCCAAAGAAGGACTGCCTCTGGAACTGCCTTTTCTTCTCTTCTTTCTCCCATATAAGTCTTTTATATTCTACCTGATTTTTCTCCCATTCCTTGGAACTTTCTTCTGAGGGGGCCCTTATATACCTCTCTTCTGACCTCCTTACCCTTTCTTTTGCTTCTATTTCCTTTGCTAACCCATTCTTCTTAATCTGCGATATCTTTTTTATTAGTTCCCCCCTTAAGAAGGCTTTCAAGGTATCCCACATTATTCCCAGGGACGTAGATCCCACATTTATGCTCAAAAATTCTTTTAGATTTTCTTTTACCCCCTCCATGTTATCCATTAGTTCTAACCAAAATGGGTTTATCTTCCATTCCCTTCTACTACATCCTCTCCCTATTGTCATTAAAAACATTACCGGTGAATGGTCCGAAATTCCCCTTGGCTCGTACTCCACTTTCTCCACCATCCCCAGCGCCTCTTCATTACACAGCACCATATCGATCCTGGACAAGGTGGAGTACGTCTTAGAGTGACAAGAATACTGTTTTTTTAAGGGGTTCCACCTTCTCCATATATCCACAAAACCTGTTTCTTCACAGAATTGAAATAACAACCCATTAGGTCCCTCCCTACTACCGACCTTCTGTGGGAACCTATCTATTTTTTGATCCATTATCATATTAAAGTCCCCTGCTATTATGACTGGGATTCCAGGCTTATCCTTTATAAACTTCAGCAGTTCATATAATATTTCTGCATTAAATGGTGGTGGGATATACACAGTTGCAATCACACATACTCTATCTTCTATACCACAAAAAAGGAACACATATCTCCCTTTAACATCTATGATGCTCTGCCTGCAGGTTAGGCCCGACCCAGGATCTATTAAGACACTTACTCCCCTTGAGTAGGAGGTGTATGTAGAATGATATTGTATCCTATATTTCCTGTGTCTTAGCACACTGATTGTATCACGGTCCAGGTGGGTCTCCTGCAAACAGAGCATCCCATAATTACCCATATTCCCCATGGAAAATAACGCACGTCTCTTCAGCTGTTCCTTCACCCCCCGTATATTCCAAGAACAAATTTTAACCTTTTTAGTGAAGTTCCCTACCTTACTGCTTACTCCCATATTTAAAACCTAAATCACAATATCATACTTTTATTCTCCATTCTACGTGCTTTCTCTGTGTTTTAACATGTGATCTCCCCCTTACTTTTTTCTTTTTTCCCTGTGCTCCAAAATTTTAATCCCACACATATTTTGTATCTCAAATTTACCATATTTCTTATGCACATTTTACACACATTTTATATAAATTGAACAATATTATTTCCTTGTGCCTCCCTTCATTTCATTTTCTTGTGCCCTTTTTCCCTGACCACCGTATTCAAATGCAATTTCACCCATCAACTTTATACTTAAATATTTTTTTTGTGCAATTAATAATCCTTTACCATGCCTGCCTATATCCTTTCCTATCCTTTCAACCTCCTTTCTCTCGCTATCATTCTTCCATTCATACTCCCCATCCCTTTTTTCTTTCCCCTCCCCAACCCTCCCATGCCCCACTTGGGGCCCTTCTAAGGGGCTTCCAACATGACCGTTTTTACCTCCCAGGGTGATATATCCTCCCCACCTACTCGCCCTACCCACCCACTCCCATAACTCTTATTTCTATAACAAAAAATAATCCACATTACTGCCGAGAAAAAAAAAAAAAAAAAAAAGGGGGAAGGGGGGAAGAAGAGAGGGAGGGAGACAAACAGAGCAATATGGGGGCATTCCCTCTTAGTCCAGAAAAAAAAAAAGGAAAAAAATTTCCATTTTCTTTCTGTTTTCATATTACAGCATTCCCCTCTGTTGCAGCAGACATTTATTTTCCTCCAACCACGACTTAACTTCTTCTGGACTATTAAAAAATGTGTTTTCCCCAAATGCTGATACCCTCAACTTTGCCGGATAAAGCAATGCATAGTTCACTTTAAGACTCTGCAATTTCTTTTTGCACTCTATAAACTTGGCTCTCTGTCCTTGCAGCTCTGGGGAAAAATCCGGATACAATGAAATCTTTATCCCATTATATTCAAGGTTACGCAGTTCTCTTGCTCTTTGAAGGATAACAACTTTATCTCTATAGGACAGCAATTGGATGATTATGGGTCTAGGATGACTTCTTCCTTCCACCATCCTAAACGGAATTCTATACGCCCTTTCAATTGCAAAAAATCTTGATAGCTTCTCACTCCCTACTTTATCCTTTATCCATATTTCCATAAATTCAGCAAGATTATTGCCTTCACTTTTCTCCGGAACACCTAAAACTCTGATATTTTTCCTGCGTATAATATTTTCCATATTGTCCATTTTAGCCATACACAAATTTAACTGGCCCTTCATCATTTGCATCTCCTGTTTCAGCGGGAGTACATCATCCTCCACCTGGCTGACTCTCTCCTCCATATCTGATATACGGGCCGCAGTTTTCTGTACTTCATTTTTAAGATTTATCCCATCTTCTCTTATCTGCTTTAATTGATCTGATACATCATCCAATGATAATTTACATGTATTCACCGCAGAAAGAATTTCTTTTAGTGATGGTTCTTTACCTTTTACCCAAATTTCTCCTTCTGTACTTATCTCAGTGTCCCGTCCAGTCCCCCTCTCCAAGGAGAGATTACTCACGGACGCTTGTGCTTCCGATATTCCACCCATTACACCCGTAGTGTCCGACCGGACTGCCACACATATTGCTTTATTTAAACTTGTCGGCTCTATTTCGGTCGTCAAGCCCTGGCTTTTCCTTCCGACCGTTTGCACGGCTGCAGTACTCTGCGGCCGCCCCTCTCCGACTTGCACGTTCTTTTTAGGTGTTTGGTTTGGAGTCTGATTAGACGTATGGGCATATCGCTCCAGTTTAGAAGCGGCGGCAGCAGCAGCAACGCCTGTCAGCCCGGTCGAGTGACCAGCCTTATCTTTGGAACTACGTAATGTTTGTGATCCATTATGTGTGGTTGCCTCCTCCACCCCCCTTTTCCTAGTCATACCTTCAGGTCTTACGTCTCTTCCACCGCTTTGGTGGTGTCACAGCTTCACAGCGTCCCCTCGTTTCGGCACCTCAACGCTCGACTTTTCCTTCCCTCCTCCTCCTCCACACTACCTCGGCAGCATTAGTCTCTGGAGCGAGCGGTAGGTCTGAGCCCGCCACGACCTCTCACCCTGACATCCGGTCACGCCCGAGAGACTGTCGTAAGTGCTACATTAGTGTGCTCTAGACCTAATGTCCACCAACCTTCTCCCAGGACCACCCTGCACACCTATGTTCTTTTTATTTTCTTGAGTGAAATGCTAGAAGATTCCAGCAACATTTTTTTTTCTTGCGGGGAGTATTCCCTAAAGTTTTGGCTTATGATAGATAGCAAAAGTGGCAGCACAGAGAACATGGATCCACATAGGAAGGTCCAGCATGGACTGATACATGCAAACCAAAACCAAATAACAGGTAATGTTCAAGATGTCTTTACTAGGTCCTCTTCAATCACTAAACACTGAGAGTGCAGGTGGGGATGAAATTTGTCCCAGCTTCAGAAGTCAAAATCAGACAAAAGAGTCATCTACTCCACACATCATGGCAAAACCTTGTGCATTAGTGTGTGTGACAGTCCCAGCCCTGGCTCCAACCAGGCAACACACCCAAACATGTTTCGCTCTGCTTTTGGAGCTTAGTCATGGGGATTATAGGGGTGTAGCAAAACGCGTTGGGACATGGTCTGGTTGGAGCCTGGGCTGAGGCTGTCACACACACTCATGCACAGAATTTTGCCATGAGTTGTAACTTAGAGGACTCTTTCTTCTGAGGGACTGATACATAGACACCACTGGCTAGAGTTATGATGATTAATTATTATACATAAACACATGAGGGAGATAACATGCTATTGGGTGATAACCAAAATTAAATATAATTTTATTATCCATAAATAGTACTTCCAACAGACCCTCCACCCTCCATGGATGCCCATGGCTCTGTGATCTGGGGATTCCAGGAACTCTAGAAGATAACCGAGGTATGGGAAGGCTTTCCATCCCCTGTTTGAATTCCTAGATGTTATCACAGGTACTCTTTAAATGACTCATATCTCCTGTACATTATTTAATTATATATTCATGTATTTGATATTATTCATTATTACTCTGCTTATAATAAAGACAATTATTAATTGTCAGATTTGTGTCCTATCTATGTGCTGAATTGTGTGACTGTTGTGTGAACATATAGACCAACAAACTAATTTTAGTCCATCTGGGAAAACTGCACAGGGCTGTGTGGTAGGATAATCATTGAGAAAAGCTCAACTCTAAAAGAATAAAACACTTCTGCCCAGTTTAATTGGTGTCCCATTGGGGAGATTTCACCTCACTTCCTGTCCCAGTGACAGCAGGACAACAATTGGGATTAGAAATTACACTGTAGTAGATCTCTAGGAAAACCTTTTTTTATATTTGTGTTTGTGGATAGTGAGTTGAAATATTAAAACCCCTATCAGGATTCAATTGTTATATAAGACTCCATAACCTAACTAACCATGATTCTCATTAAATAAAAGTAAAACAGTATATCATCGATATATCTCAGCTGCACACCTACAATCTCCTAATCCAAACATAAAGTACAAACATTGGTTGGTTGGACTTTTGTGTCTTTTCCTCCTGACTATGCAACTACAGTATGTAAAGGCAAAAAAGTGACAAATCTTTTATGGAAAAAATGAAATAAATACATTTCATATCTAAGTTAAAAAAATATTGCAGGGAGCTGCATTCCAATGAGACAAGGCCTAGAGGACAAAAAACACTTTGGAAGCTTTGTTCAAAACATTTATCACCTTCCCTCAACTCCACCACTGATAAACTCCCCAGCGATTGGCTGGGGTGGATACATATCATTACTCAGATATTGTAACTTCCCTTTCCTAACAGATGGAAACAACTCAACAGCATCAGACACAAGTAATGAGTGGAAGAAAAACCTACAGAGCACAGAAAAAGTGAACAAAGCTCAGGCTTGCTGCAACATTACTGAAAAAGGAAATTCTGAATGTAATTACACATGCTCCAGCTTAGGGCAGATGAGTGTCTGGTATAGATGTTCATGGGGGGACTCACATAAAAAAGATGGACTTTTTTTAACCACTTGCTACCCTGCTCCTGCAGATATATTGCAGTGGGGTGGCATGTGCAGGCTCTGTCATGTATGTATATATATATATATATATATATATATATAACACTGCCAAGTCATTATATTATGATGCTGTATTGCACTGGTAACAGTACGTAAAAAAAGAAATTGGAATTAAAACAAGTTTTATTAAGTTTGTCAAAAAAATTGATTTGGGTGTTGTGACAGGTTGGGGGTACTGTAGCTCATTGGTAGCCCAAAATAGTGAGTTCACTCTATGCCAGAAGTACATTTTGGATCTTTCCCTGCCCACTTTTATTGAAAGAAAGCAACATTTCACAAATATATAGCTTCCCATGCAGGGGGTTCTCACCATCAATACAACAAAGAACAATATTCATGCCTCCTGGCTCTCTTTGCAACTCTCAGGCCTCACAACCTGGTCTTTCCTTTACAGCTCTCAGCTGTTCCTTCTCTCATAGGCTCTCTTTCCATCTCAGGCCTTTGGCTTGGGGAACCTCTGACCCCCAGATGAGACCCTTTCTCTCGGCTTCTTCCTCTCAGGCTCGGGCACCTCTGTCCCCCAGGTGAGACCCTGTCTCTCCAATTCTTCCTTTCAGACTTGGGCCCCTGGCTTGGGGCACCTCTGAACCCCAGATGAGACCCTGTCTCTCAGATTCTTTCTTTCAGACTCGGGCCTCAGTTTGATTGCAAATTGGGCAAGCTCTGGCCAGAGGTCAAGCCTGCCCACCCAGTAGTCCAGGGGTTCATCACGCCTCAGAGCGTCCACATCAGCCGTTAACCCGATGTAGTCGGACACCTGATGGTCTAGGCATTCCCTGATGCTGGATCCGGATGACACCTGCCGATGGGTCGGCTGAATGAATGACCTCATATCCGAAGTCACCAACACATCTTTAAACCAGGCTCTTCTTGCAGGCGCTGTTGGATTGGTAACCGCAACTCCTTCTCTGGGAGTGGGAATTGCTCCTCTGCCAGTGCACGCAAAAGCAGAATGCAGCATTTCTCGAAGCAAGGCCTGGAAGTGCTCCATTCTGACAGCCCTCTGTGACGGCGGTAACATTTCCGCCATTTTGTGTTTGTACCGGGGGTCTAAGTACGTTGCCACCCAGTACTGGTCCTTGACCCTTATGCTTTTTATACAGGGTCCCTATTAAAACACTGGAGCATGAAGGCCCCCATTTGCACTAAACTGGAAGCGGTGTGGTGGCCTGGCTCCGGCTCATCATCCAGGATAATGTCATCCTCTTCATTCTCCTCTCCCCATTCACGCACAACAGGGATCCCAGAAAGGTTTAAAGCATGCTCTTCTTGCTCCTCCTCATCCGCCCCGGCACCATCCTCCTCTGACTCCTCTTCAGACTCCTGTTGTTCACTTGTCTCAGCTAGAGTAGCCCCCCTGGGAATTCATCCAGCATTGCAACTTCTCATCTTCCTGCTCCTGCTCCTCCACAGCTTACTCAATGACACGACGCAATGCATGCTCCATAAAGAAGGCATAAGGTACCATGTCACTGATGGCACCATGGCTGCGACTGACCAGTTTGGTGATCGCCTCAAATGGCCGCAGAAGTCTGCATGCATCGCGCATGAGCAGCCACTGGCACGGTGAAAAAAAACCCAGCTCCCCAGAACCTGTTCTGCCGCAGAGATCATACAGCTAGACGTTAACTGCACGTTTCTGCTGGAGCAACCTATCAAGCATATAGAAGGTTGAGTTCCATTGTGTCGGTCAATCGCAAATAAGACATCTGACTGGCAGATTGTGTCACCGCTGAATGTCAGCAAGGCGAGCCATGGCCGTGTAAGATCTTCTGAAATGGGCCGAGATTTTCCTTGCCTGCCGCAAGATGTCCTGGACCCCAGGGTATTTGACAACGAATCGCTGCACAACCAAGTTTAAGACGTGTGCCATGCATTGCATGTGCGTGATTTTGCCCTGTTTCAATGCGCTAAGCAGATTGGCACCGTTGTCACACACCACTTTACCAACTGTCAAATTGAGCGGTGTTAGCCACTGATCTGCCTGTGAATGCAAAGCTGAAAGGAGTGCCGGGCCAGTGTGGCTCTTGGCTTCCAGGCACAACAGACACAGCACACCATGGCAACGTCTCACCTGGCATGTCGAATAGGTTCTGGGGAGCTTGGGCGGCGCAGCGGAAGAGACTCTAGCAGCGGAAAAGGAGTAGTCAGCCGAGGAGGAGAGGGAGGAGGATGGAGTAGGAGGAGGAGGAGAAGAAGAGCCAGGCCTGCATGCAATCCGTGGCGGTAAAACCAAATCTACACGGGTGCCACGGGTTACATGCTTGACAGCCGTCAGAAGGTTCATCCAGTGGGCAGTAAAAGATATATATCTTCCCTGCCCGTGTTTGCTAGACCACGTGTCTGTGGTCAGATGTATCTTGGCACTGACACTATGTGCCAGAGATACATTCACTTGCCGCTGAACATGGCCATATAGCTCTGGGATGCCCTTCTCTGAGAAATACTTCCTTCCTGGGACCTTCCATTGTGGTGTTCCAATGGCCACAAATTTGCGAAAGGCCTCCGAGTCCACCAGTTTATATGGCAGTAGTTGGCGGGCTATGAGTTCTGACAAGCCAGCCATCAACTGTTGGGCAAGAGGGTTATCCGGCGTCATAATTTTTTTACGCTCGAACATTAGGCCCACGGAAGCCTGCCTTTTTGCAAAACGGGAGCTTGGCGTGATGGGTAGAGTAGAGTGGAGGACAATTGTGAGGAGAGAGGAGAAGGAGAAGTAGAAGACGAGGCTGGACAGTGAGAGCCTGGAGTGGGGCTTTGTGTGTTCTGTTGCTCCCACTGGGCTTGGTGATGGCTGCTCGTGTGCCTTCTTAAGGCGGTCGTCCCTAGGTGAGTGTTGGGCTTACCGCGACTAATGCGTTAACTGCAAAGATTGCAGATGGCAACGCTATTGTCAGCAGCGGACACGTTAAAAAAAGCCCACACTGCGGAGCCATGTGCCGGTGTCCTGGGAGTGCCAGATGTGACCGTACATGGTCGATGACTCGCTCCTGATACATTTGCAGTCTGCTTTGTCCCACCTGTGCAATGTAAGTTATTCCTGCTTCTCCTCCCTATCTGCTGGTCCATATCTCCCTCTGAACTCCCCTCCTCTTCCTCTCTTGTGGGCACCCACGTGACATCACTAGACACGTCATCATCGACGTCACCTTCCCCACCGCTATAAGTAGAGATCTCAGAGTAGGCAGCAACAGTGGTGTCCAACCTCCTCCTTGGGCTGATCTGGGTACTGTCATCAGACTGCTGAGTGGCGGTTGTTGCTACCTCCTCTTCCTGATCCAATACCAAGAGTGGCTGCGCATCAGAAATGTCTTGATATGGATCGGAAAATAATTCCTGTGACTCAAGCGGAAGGTATGTGGTGGTGTTGGTGGTAGTGTCTTTGGGGGTGCACATAGCAGAGAGTGAAGAAGAGGGTGCAGATCAAGAGGATGAGGAGGGTGCAGAAGAGTAAAGCTGAGTGAGCCCCTCAACCAAGTCTGGTGCGTCCTTTAAATGAATTGAACGCACCTTCTGCAACTTCCCACTTTGGCTCAAGCCTGTTGCTCCTGCCCTACCCCTACCACCCCTGCAGAAGGGCCTGCCTATTCCTCTGCCTGTAATTTTTTAAATGACCCTGTGACAAAACTCTCAGTCCCTATACTGATAAAGGACTGCTGCAGTATAGGGCAGCAGTCAGCAGTAGTGCACCTCAACCCTATATATTGTGGACCTATACCAGTCCTTAAGGAATAGCAGACTGTACCTCACTCAACCCTATGTACTGTAGTACCCTATACCTTACTAGTCCTTATTAGGACCTTTGTGGAACAAGTAGGTTGTGAATGATTAGCAGACTGTACCTCAGTCCCTATACTGATAATGGACTACTGCAGCAGAAGGGCAGCAGTCAGCAGTAGTGCACCTCAACCCTATGTATTGTGGACCTATACCAGTCCGTAAGGAATAGCAGACTGTACCTCACTCAACCCTATGTACTGTAGTACCCTATACCTTACCAGTCCTTATAAGGACCTTTGTGGAACAAGTAGGTTGTGAATGATTAGCAGACTGTACCTCAGTCCCTATACTGATAAAGGACTGCTGCAGTATAGGGCAGCAGTCAGCAGTAGTGCACCTCAACCCTATATATTGTGTACCTATACCGGTCCTTAAGGAATAGCAGACTGTACCTCACTCAACCCTATGTACTGTAGTACCCTATACCTTACTAGTCCTTATTAGGACCTTTGTGGAACAAGTAGGTTGTAAATGATTAGCAGACTGTACCTCAGTCCCTATACTGATAATGGACTACTGCAGCAGAAGGGCAGCAGTCAGCAGTAGTGCACCTCAACCCTATGTATTGTGGACCTATACCAGTCCGTAAGGAATAGCAGACTGTACCTCACTCAACCCCATGTACTGTAGTACCCTATACCTTACCAGTCCTTATAAGGACCTTTGTGGAACAAGTAGGTTGTGAATGATTAGCAGACTGTACCTCAGTCCCTATACTGATAAAGGACTGCTGCAGTATAGGGCAGCAGTCAGCAGTAGTGCACCTCAACACTATATATTGTGGACCTATACCGGTCCTTAAGGAATAGCAGACTGTACCTCACTCAACCCTATGTACTGTAGTACCCTATACCTTACCAGTCCTTATAAGGACCTTTGTGGAACAAGTAGGTTGTGAATGATTAGCAGACTGTACCTCAGTCCCTATACTGATAAAGGACTACTGCAGCAGAAGGGCAGTAGTCAGCAGTAGTGCACCTCAACCCTATGTATTGTGGACCTATACCAGTCCTTAAGGAATAGCAGACTGTACCTCACTCAACCCTATGTACTGTAGTACCCTATACCTTACCAGTCCTTATAAGGACCTTTGTGGAACAATTAGGTTGTGAATGATTAGCAGACTGTACCTCAGTCCCTATACTGATAAAGGACTACTGCAGCAGAAGGGCAGCAGTCAGCAGTAGTGCACCTCAACCTTATGTATTGTGGACCTATACCAGTCCTTAAGGAATAGAAGACTGTACCTCACTCAAACCTATGTACTGTAGTACCCTATACCTTACCAGTCCTTATAAGGACCTTTGTGGAACAAGTAGGTTGTGAATGATTAGCAGACTGTACCTCAGTCCCTATACTGATAAAGGACTACTGCAGCAGAAGGGCAGCAGTCAGCAGTAGTGCACCTCAACCCTATGTATTGTGGACCTATACCAGTCCTTAAGGAATAGCAGACTGTACCTCACTCAACCCAATGTACTGTAGTACCCTATACCTTACCAGTCCTTATAAGGACCTTTGTGGAACAAGTAGGTTGTGAATGATTAGCAGACTGTACCTCAGTCCCTATACTGATAAAGGACTACTACAGCAGAAGGGCAGCAGTCAAGTATAATATTCTTTCTATATTTGGAAGAAAGAATATTATACGTGTACAAGCCTATTACCATACCAGTCCTGAAAAAAACCTTTGTGGACCTAATAGTAACAGCTACTGATTAAACTGACTGTCCCCCACTGCCTCACGCACAGCTTCCTGCCTGTCCCTAATTAAACTCACAAAACAGAGGCTGCTGGAACAATAACTTGAATAGCACTTTTGTGGACCTAATAGTAACAGCTAATGATTAAACTGACTGTCCCTGCAGCACACAGCGTCCTGTCCCTCTCTCTACACTGACAAAAGGCAGGCTGCTGCAAAAATCAGTAGCACAGCAGTGCCTCAAACCTATATCCGGAACTACACCTAACACCTATACCAGTCCTGAAAAGAACTTTTGTGGACCAAATAGCTAGCGAATTGGGTCACTGCAATCTCTCCCTGCTCCACACAGCAACCTCTCCCTATAGTGACAGAAGAAAGAATGTAAAATGGCCACCGGATCGGGTCTATTTATAAGTTAGGAGGAATGTCCAAGTGTCCATGTGCTGTAATGTCTCAATTGGCTGTCCTGTACCCCATGATGGATGTGTCATCATAGGTCAAAGTTCTTTTACACAGTAAACACGGAAGTCCACCGAGCGAAAAGCGGCAATAGTCTGCCGATCGGTCAGATGGCGAACAGCCGAAATTCGCCGCGAAACGACCGCCGGGCGAACCGTTCAGCCATCCCTACCTGTAGCCCAGGTGTAAACCACAGGACTGCTGGATGCTGCTGGAGTGTATAAAAGTAGATGCCAGACACAGGGTCCAGTAGATCTCTGGGATATCAACCTAAAATTAAAACAATATAGGAAAGATGCCACATGGAGGGAAAAAACAAATGTGTGTAAATATACAGAGCAGATCCCAAAGTGTGTGAATAGCAAGCCCAAGGTACCGACAAGACCATACAAGATTTACCTTAAAGATGGTCCCAGGGAGGAAAAGTGGTGCCGATGGTGGGTATCCTAGCACGGAGAGGCAGGAACCTGAGGTTAATGCGGAGGGTGCAAATGTATTTGAAAGGGCTGGCCCGTCCCGCCGAATCAGCAGGAGTGGCCACAGGTGTCAGAACACGCCCCCCGAGCCTGTGGCGCACACACAGGCCCCCGTGATGACCGTGGCCGGTGTGTGTGTGTACACTTCCAGGCGTGGCCGTACACCACCCGGCGTGATGATGCAGAACGCACTGGGGGGGGGGACCCATGCCCGCGTCAGAGGCCTGTGATGCAGGAACAGCAACAGCGGGTCAGGAGAAACAGACCCGATCCTCCGTAATGGGGACGTCGTCTGCAGCAGTAATATTGCAGCAAGCAAGAAAACATACACACAGGGCAGCAGCCAGGCCAGACTGGGCTGCCCGAATCCAGGTTGGCAAAAAGCTGGAGGAGCAAGTATAGTGTGGCAAAAGGGCAATAAGTCAGGAAATCTAAAAGGAGACCTAACAAAAAGAAAAAAGAGAAAGGGGGACATATAAATAGTAGAAAAATGAATGCGGTAGAAAACAATAAAAATGAGCACTGAACAATGTAAAACAAATGAGGATATAGGAACATAGATATGAACTGGAGATGAAAATTTCTGAGATGAGAAGGCTAGGAAGGCTAGGATCGCATGTCATAGGGCTCCCATTCCGAGCCTCCAGATAAGAAACGTTCCAGGTAGGGTCTGCAGGATATGGAGGCGTTCAGACCTGGGGGTTGGGTAGCATTTGTTATTTGTTGGCTCATGAATGTTCCCTCAATTTCAGACACATCCTTACCATGCTGTTTCCAATCAGATAGCCTTGAAGAAGAGTATAACTCAAAACGCGTCGGGTATTCTCTATACATGTGTCTCATATGTCTAAAGTAGTTTAACGATTGTGAACCTTACATATTGCATTGCATGCTTGCCTTATTATGTATCCTGTATATATTTTGTGTGTATCCATGTTTGTATAGTCATAGATTTGTGATAACTACACCTTCCCATTTTTTGCTAAAATAAAACACACTCTATCCTAGAGTAGCTTTTTTCCCTTTAAAGTCCCATAAGAGAAACATCTTTCCATTTACTTTTATGGTATCTGTCAGGGAACCACACCTCTTCCTACCTGTATTAGTCTCAAACACCAGCTCTGTTTTTCAGGTTTGTGTGGGTACCATTTGCAACCAAATCCTTTAAGATTAACACCACAATGTTATCATTTCCCTCAATATTCTACAGTGAATTACCCAGCTCATTATTGTCACCATCACTTGGAACACTTGTCCCATTGTTTGCTAGGACAGTGTCTGTAAAGGGACCACATACAAGCAAGAGGTTACTCCCCCCAGGGCTTCCCAAAAGTTTCACAATGCCCTCTGTTATCCAACATTCCATAAGTGATTGTCCTACCAATAGACATTTTCCAACATTTGTTCAGATAGGTTACCCAAGTCTCTATAATCACTTCTGTGTCCTCTGGCACTTCAATCAACACATTTGGCCCTTCCAACAGTGCACCTAGAGGGCACAGTCACAGCCACTGACTTCCGCACTAGCCTGGGCGGGGAACACAAGGTTGTAGAGCAAACCTATGGAGCGGCCACTCCGTGATGACGTTAACACAAGGAAACTAGTAGAGTGGAGGCTAGGACGCTGACACCATCAAGCCTTTCATAGAGTTCCGGCTCTCTGGTTTTGGAACACAGCCAGGAGCAGGGGAACATCATATTAATTACACAAGATTGTTCCCTAGTGTCGGGTTGACACTTAAGAAATGTGAGAGTATTTTAAGAAGTTTTAATAAATGTAACAAATTTGAAACAAGATTACGCTATGGAAGTTTTCCTTTCTTCTTCCCCTTAAAGAGGAAGTAAACCCTGATGGGTTTACTTCCTCTTTCATTCCCTGCAAAGGCAAAGCATAATGGACTACTATGCATCGCATAGTAGTCCATTATGTGTCACTTACCTGACACAGGAGCCAACAATGTCACCGCTGTCCCCTGTAGTCCGGCGCATCCATCTTCTTGGTGGGTCTCGCAGCTCCGCCTCTGTCATTCGGAGAAGCCGTGATGACGGCACTCCCGTGCATGCGCACGGGAGCCGACACGCGCGGCAACTTCGTCATTGACAATGCCATGCTCAGTGCGCCTGCGCACCGCTGTCTATGGCGCATGCGCCGTAGACAGTGGTGCCTGTTTTCGGGCAAATATCTCCTAAACCGTATAGGTTTAGGAGATATTTCTTGGACCTACAGGTAAGCCTTATGCCGCGTACACACGACCAGACTTTTCAACATCAAAAGTCAGACGGAATGATTCCGGCAGACCATTCGATCGTGTGTGGGCTGCAGCGGACTTTTGATTTGCAAAAGTCTGACAGACTTTAGAAATGGAACATGTTTCAAATTTTTCCGACAGAACTCCGCCGGACCCAGTTCCTACTGAGAAATCCGCTTGTGTGTGTGCTAGTCCGACGGACAAAAACCGACGCGAGGGCAGCTATTGGCTACTAGCTATGAACTTCCTTATTCTAGTCCAGTCGTACGTCATCACGTTCAAATCCGTCGGAGTTTGGTGTGATTGTGTGTGGCCAAGTCCGTTCATTCGGAAAGTCTGTCAGAACTCTGTCAGAACTCCGTCAGAACTCCGTCGAATGTCTGTCGGACCTAAGTCCGGTCGTGTGTACACGGCATTAATCTAGGCTTACCTGTAGGCCAAAGTGGTTTCTAAGGGTGTACAACCACTTTAATTGCTGGCTGTGATCTGTGATCAAGCGAGTCTCATAGACCTTGCAGGAGGCACGCAGACCACTCGGGCATGGGAGGACGTCAATAGATGTACTCCCGGCAAAGCAGGTCCGCGCTGTAGTTCGGTTGTAGTGTAATGTGCATCTGAACAAGTTAATTACACAATTTAGGCTGATTTTACACATATAATAGTAATTTAGTGGTCTAGTGAGGAGCTGGGTTTTCTAAAACCATAAAAGTCCATCTTTCCTAGAATAAATACATATTTGGTGGAAATTGTTCATCCAATTGTTGATTTTACATAGATTTGCGCTGCAATTTATTGTCATTATCTACTAGCATATTAGTAGGATTATGAAGCATTCTTAATTGAGGTCCACAATTGACCAGGCATTTTCTGTGGCACTGATTCCTCTTTCCGCTGTGGGGAACACGAGGGGCTGAAGACCGCCATCCTACACAGGCCTGGTGTGCTGACTGACTCTCTGCTGATCAGTCCAGAGAAAGCAGCAGCCATGGAGCACATCCATCATGCCTACTGTGGAGGAGGTCAGCAGCAGCTCAGCCTGTGAGGAAGGCAACACTAAGCTGGCACCCGGGAGTCGGAGAACAGCTCGGGGGGTTGCAGAAGAGGTGGGCACCATGTCTCAGGATGGAGGAGAAGTTCTGCTGCCCCAGTGAGTTGGCTCTGGTAATCAGCACCTGGCTATAGGCACCTGTTCCCTAGGCAAGACTAACATCAGCCCTTGCCTGCCCACCGGTGGGATGTTGGTAGTCTTGCCTGGGGTGCAAAATAGTCAAGCGCTGGCCTTAAGTGCACCCTAGAGTGATTTTTATACACAACACCAGTGTGACGCAATCCAGCAATGCACTATGGGACAACTTCACACATAGGTTCACAGACTTCCCTGTTATAGGTACCAAGGCTGTTATTATTTTCTGTCCGAGTGTTTCCGAGTACCTTAACCTGCACTTATTTGTGGGCGAGGGACAGAATCCCTGCTACTGCCATGTCTGTTCTGGGCCCTTCCTTCATGAGTTCTATAGGCGTGCCATGAGATGATTACCTTAGATGTTAGCCCCTTCCCAGTCAGTGTCATCAGTACAGTGACAGTGTATAGTATGAACACTTTTCACGGTATTAGTGTCACTGGTGATGTCAGTGACAGTTAGTCAATTCCCCCCAGCGTCAGTTAATATCAAATTGCCCGCCACCGCACTATTGCAGTCCCATTATAAAAGTCTATAATCACCATCATTACTAGTAAAAGAAAAAAAATCCATTATATATCCCAGAGTTTGTAGATACTATAGCTTTCATGCAAATCAATTAATATACATTTATTAGGATTTTTTATCAAAAACATGTAGCAGAATACATTTTGGCTCAAATTTATGAAGACATTCAATTCTTTTAATTTTTTTTATTGGTTATGTTTTATTGGAGAAAGTAAAAAATATTCTTTAACCGGTTCCTGACCAGTGCACGCCGATGTACGTCGGCAGAATGGCACGGGCAGGCATATTGACGTACAGGTACGTCCAATCTTCAATGCCGCCATGCCATCGTGAGCGCGCCACCGGCAGCGCGCTCGCGTGCCGGTCGGGACCCCTGTGAGTCCGGTCGCGGGTCCTGCGGACTCGATCGCCGTGGGCATACCCGCGATCGTCTCACGGGACAGCTGAATGGAGAAATGCCGTTGTAAACAGCATTTCTCCATTCTGCCTAGCAACTAGTGACACTGATCTCTGCTCTATGTGATTGGAGCAGAGATCAGTGTTCACTAAATAAAAGCCCAACCCCCCACAGTTAGTAACACACCCCTAGGAACACTTAACCCCTACACTGCCACCCACTGGTTAACCTCTTCACTGTCAGTGTCATTTACACAGGAATCACTGCATTTATATAGCAGTGGTTGCTGTATAACTGACAATGGTCCCAAAAATGTGTCAAAAATGTCCGATGTGTCCGCCATAATGTCGCAGTCACAATAAAAAAAAAAATTGCTGATCGCCGCCATTACTAGTAAAAAAAATTCTAAAAAATTATTAATAAAAATACCATAAAACTATCCCTATTTTGTAAACGCTATAACTTTTGCGCAAACCAATCAATAATCGCTTATTGCGATTTTTTTTACCAAAAATATGTAGAAGAATACGTATCGGCCTAAACTGAGGAAAAAAATGTTTTTTTTATATATTTTTGGGGGATATTTATTATAACAAAAAGTAAAACTTTTTTTAAAGTTTTTTTCAAAATTGTCCCTCTATTTCTGTTTATAGCGCAAAAAATAAAAACCGCAGGGTTGATCAAATACCACCAAAAGAAAACTCTATTTGTGGGAAAAAAAGGACGTCAATTTTGTTTGGGAGCCTCGTCGCATGACCGCGCAATTGTCAGTTAAAGCGAAGCAGTGCCGAATCACAAAAAGTGGTCTGGTCTTTGACCAGCAAAATGGTCCAGTCTGTAAGTGGTTAAAAAATAAATAAATAAATAAAACTGTTCTTTTTTTCATTTACAAAAAAAATGTAAAACCCAGTGAGAATCAGATACCCCCAAAGTAAAGCTTGATTTATGTGAAATAAAAGTATATCAATTTTGTTTGGGTACAGCGTTGCATGACTGCACAATCGGCAGTTAGATCAGCCATACATGGTTCAAATCTTTGCCAATTCAGCAGGAACCGGCGAGATTTGAATTGTTAATGGGAAAGCTGAATGTACCCAGTTGATCGATTGATCAACTTGGGTACAACCAGCCTGCTGGATTCTGTTGCAATTATCGATATAGTCGCTAGCAATAATCACTTTCTTCTCCCGGTTGGGATGTCTCCCCCCCAGCCGGAAGAAGACAATTGGTGATTCCCCCGTCAGCACTGCCTGTGTTGATGGGGGAATCATGTGAATTTCTTTCCTGCAACCACCGGTTGCAGGAAATACATTTTTACCATGTATAGCTGGTCTTAGCCCCTGTACACACAGTCGGACATTCTGCCAACCAAATCCGTTGGATTTTGTCCGTCGGATCTTGTCCCAAACTGTTGCATACACACGATCGGACTAAGTTGTCGAAAAATCTGATCATTCAGAACGTGATGACGTAATTTCGTTACGATGGGACTACGTTCAGGCTAGTAGCCAATAGCTTTGATGTAGGAATTTGATCTGAGCATGCGTGTCACTTGGTCCGATCAAAATTCTCTACACATGATCGGAGTATGTCCGATCGAACCAGTTGGTCAGAAAATATTTCCAACATGTTGGAAAATTGGGTCCGACAGATATTCCGACGGAATCAGTCCGATGCAGACCACACACAGTCGGATTATCCGACAACACAGTCCGATAGGACACATTCCAACGGATTCTCCGACCGTGTGTACAAGGGCTTAAAGTAGCACAGTGTCGAATAGCAAAAAAAGTTCTGGTCATGAAGGGGGTAAAATCTTCCGGAGCTCAAATGGATATGGTATAGAGCAGGGTTCTCAAACTGGTGGCCCTCCAGCTGTTACGAAACTACAATTCCCATGAGGCATTGCAAGGCTGACAGTTACAAGCATGACTCCCACAGGCAGAGGCATGATGGGACTTCGCAACAGCTGGAGGGCTGCCAGTTTGAGACCCCTGTTATTGAGTGAGGAAGTATGAACCGCACTCTGGTCTTTACAGTGTGAACCACACTCTGGTCTTTACTACTATCTTGGGTTCCGTTAAAGAGGTTTACTGTCATTTCACTTACTATCTTGATGACATATTGCAAGATAGGGAGTGAGGGAACTTTTTCTAAGTAAAGTAGGGAAAAGATTGAACCCTTATTAGACTTTTTTTCTGATGTCCTTGTTGCAGCTTCTATCTCACTTCCAGTTTGATGGAACCATTGACCTTGGGACAGGACTTGAAGGGAAATCTCCGGAGCTCCGGATAGTACTGAAAACTGGACAGGGGTTCTAATCTATCTCCGCTCTATTCAAAAGTTGAATTAAAGTTTTTTGACTTGACGTACACTTTCAAAGTGTTTTCTCTCAGTACAACTACTTGGAGCAGTCAGTTATGAGCATCAAGCAATCTGTACATCTCCGAGACATTATCTGTAAGGTCCATCTTGTCCATTTCCATGACAGTTCACACCCATCAACGGCAAAAAAAGCTTCAGCTTCAGTCATCCCTCATATCAGTGCTTAGCCTGGACTGGAGATGGAAGTCCATTCGCTGTCGCGTCTCGTCCTCCTACATGCGGTCATCCTGTGCCACACAGTTAATGGAGACAATCAGGAGAGTGAGTACCAAGAGCACTTCAGCAGATCAATCCTGTGCATGGGGATGGGGTGGGAAGGAGATAAAAGGTAACAGATCAACTCTCCCCCTAGGTGGTGTCTGGATGGTGAAGTTTCAAGAGTGTCATGTTGGGGTTATAATACGATTACAGGTTTTTTATTCACCACCCGAACGAACGGTCACTTGAAGGCTAAATACTTTCAAGAATTCTGAAATCTAAGCTGGACATATTTATTCTACAATGGAGTAATGTCCAACCTCTGGAATCTGAACTTGACATGAATTTCCCTAATGCTAATTAGAATCAGAAGAATAGTGTAGCAGTTACTTTTTATATGTGTATAGTGATTCACAAACTAACTGCTTTGCAATAATTTATTATCTCAAATGGACACTTAAAGTATAACTAAAGACAAAACATTTTTTTATTTTTTGGTTTTGGATAAAGTTGAGATGGATTAGATCACCTGTCAGTTTTTATTGCTGTCTCTATCTCCGTTTCACCCTCTCTATTTGTTAGACTTGTGCACAATGGAAAATTTTATTTAGTTTTGGTTCGTTGTAATTCGTAAAATACATCATTTAGTTCTGTTATATTCGTTATGTTGCGTTAATACATTTTTGGATAATTCGTTATTATTCGTAGAGTGTCGAATTCATTCGTTCGTATTCATTGAAATTCGCTATTTATGTATGTATAGACATTCGTGATAATGATTCGTAGTTTGGAAAGTTGTTTGTTTATTGAATCTTTTAACACACACAATGACAACGTCTCTTCTCCTCGGCTCAAATACAATACAACACCCTTCTAACTCAGTTCTCAGGAATGCACTTTGCCAGTAATCCATCCTCCGGCACAAAATTAATTAGCTGATTGGACTATAAGATTTACTTTGAGCTGAACTTTTGTTTCATTAGATCTTTAACCACTTCCCACCCGGCCAATGCATATATACGGCCGGGTGGGAGCCGTCTACTCCTGATAGGACGTTCAGGAACGTCCTTCAGAAGTAGCGGGATCGCGCGTGCCCGCGCAGTGGCGCGATCCCGATGTGCTCGTGTCACCCGGACACGGCACATCTCAGATCGGCAGGGGGGCTCTGTGATTGGCCCTCCTGATCACATGACGGCCGTGTCCAATCACATGCAGATGAAGTCAGTTTAGAGCAACCTGGCAAGTAAAAAAAATATATACAGTGGTACCTTGGATTACGAGCATGATTTTTTCCAGAAGCATGCTTGAAATCCAAAACACTCTTATATCAAAGCAAGTTTCCCCATAAGAAATAATGGAAGCTCAGATAATTCGTTCCACAGTGACGGCAGACGCATGCAGTGCTGTATGTGGCCAGAGGTGCTGGGGCGCTGGTATATGCAGTACCGCATGTGTCCAGAGGTGCGGGGGCGTCACAGACACTCGGAGACACTCTGAGCGTCACCAGCGCCCCCGCACCTCTGGCCACATGCGGTACTGCACAACCCAGCAGCTTGAATCCTGCTTATCTTGTGACAAACGCTCACAAATTGAGTCAGGATTTTTTTTTTAAATAGCTCTTATTGCGAAACACCTTTGTAAATCACGTTACTCGCAAACCGAGGTTTTACTGTGGATTTTTTTCGGTTTTGTATTATTAACCCTTAATTTACTATAATCAGCCTTAATTAACTCCTTATTCTCCTCCTTCATTTAATTATTATTTTGCTGCTGATTTTTTTGTTCACTTCTATTAATAATTAAACCTTTTTTTTTGCTTTATTCAATAATATTTTTACACCTTTAACATATATTTACATATTTAACAAAAAAAATAATATATATATATATATATATATATATATAAATATATATACACCGTATTTATCGGCGTATAACAAGCACTTTTTTCCCCTTAAAATCAGGGGGAAATCGCGGGTGCATTTTATGCTCCGATCCTCTGTGATTTCAGGGCTCTGGGCGGCTTTCAGCCACCTTCGGCCCTTCTCGGCGGCTTTCGGCCGCCTTCGGGCTTTCGGCCACCTTCGGCCTTTCTCTGCGGCTTTCGGCCCTTCTCGGCGGCCGAAAACCATCGAGAGGGGCAGAGAGCGGCCGAAAGCCGCCGAGAAGGGCCGAGAGTGGCCGAAAGGCGCTGAGTACAGCCAAAGGCGGCCGAAAGCCGCCGAGGATGACCGAAGACGGCCGAAAGCCCCCAAGGGCGGCCGAGAACTACCGGACACCGCCGAGATACACAGGACATCTCGGCGGCGCCATTTTTAAAAATAAAAGGCAAGGCTGCCATGAGGACAGGCTGCAATGAGGACAGGGCTGCAATGAGGACAGGCTGCATGACAAGGCTGCAAATGACAATGACAAGGCTTCAGATGGACACTGATAAGGCTGCATTGATTGGCATTTAAATGTAAGTTTTTTTTTTTCCTTAAATTTCCCTCCTAAAAGTTTTTTTCCTTAAAATTCCCTCCTAAACTTGGGGTGCGTATTATACACCGATAAATACGGTATATATATATATATATATATATATATATATATATATATATATATATATACACACACATACATATATACTATTGCAGACAGCTGAAGTTTAACCACTTAACAACCGGCCCATAGCCGAATGACAGCTACAGGGCGGTTGTTTAACTCTGGGAGGACGTCATATGACGTCCTCCCAGAATTCCGCTCTCGCGCGCCCCCCTGGGGCGCGCACTCGAGAGCATCCTTGACCGCCGGGTCCACAGGACCCAGCACATCACGGTAAACGGCCGCTCATCGCGGCTGTTTACCACGTGATCGCTCCATCAAATGACGGAGTGATCATTTTTAAACAAACCGGCGTCATGTTATGACGCCGGTTCCTCCCTCCCCCTCTCTGTACCGATCGGTACAGAGGAGGGGGAAGAGATCGGTGTCAGCCGCGCAGTGGGCTGCATCTGCAGTGCCCACATCGCTGCTCACCGAAATTTAACCCCTCAATTCCCTGCCAATACTCTGCAATACCCTGCAATACTCTGCCGTACCAGCAAATACTCTGAAATACTCTGCAATACCCTGCAATACCCTGCAATACCCTGCAATACCCTGCAATACCCGCAAATACTCTGCAATACCCGCAAATACTCTGGAACACCCGCCAATACTCTGCAATACCCTGCCAATACTCTGCAATACCCTGCCAATACTCTGCAATACCCTGCCATAAATTGCTATACTCTGAGATACCCTGCAATACCCAGCCATAGTCGGTGATACCCTGCAATACCCAGACATAGACACCCCCCCCCCCCTCCCGCCGCCCTCCGGTGCTTCTACCGACTCGCCAATACGATCAAATCCAGAATCTTTTTTTTTTTTATTTCAGGCTTCCCAGCCTAGAGGTGAGATGTGGGGTCTTATTGACCCAATATCTCACTGTAAAGAGGACCTGTCATGCCATATTCCTATTACAAGGGATGTTTACATTCCTTGTAATAGCAAAAAAAGTGATCAAAATTTTTTTTTTTGGGGGGGGGGGGGGGGGAATGTGAAACTAAAATAAATAAAGTAAAATGAACAATAAATGTTTTTTTTTTTTTTTTTAAAGTGCCCCTGTCCCCATGTGCTCGCATACAGAAGCGAACGCATACGTAAGTCCCGCCCACATATGAAAACGGTGTTCAAACCACACATCTGAGGTATCGCTGCGAACGTTAGAATGAGAGCAATAATTCTAGCCCTAGACCTCCTCTGTAACTCAAAACATGTAACCAGTAAAAAAAATTTAAAGCGTCGCCTATGGGGATTTTTAAGTAGCGACGTTTGGCGCCATTCCACGAGCATGTGCAATTTTGAAGAGTGACATGTTAGGTATCTATTTACTCAGCGTAACTTCATCTTTCACATTATGCAAAAATTGGGCTAACTTTACAGTGTTTTTTTTTTTGAGTACAAAACTGTGCGTTCGAAAAATTGCTGCGCAAATTACCGTGCGAGATAAAAAGTTGCAATGGCCACCATTGTATTCTCCAGGGTCTTTGCTAAAAAAACATATATAATGTTTTGGGATTCTTGTAATTTTCTAGCAAATAAATGATGATTTTTACATGTAGGAGAGAAATGTCAGAATTGTCCTGGGTGCTCCAGAACGCCTGATGGCGCTCCCTGCATGTTGGGCCTCTGTATGTGGCCATGCTGTGTAAAAGTCTCACACATGTGGTATCGCCGTACTCGGGAGTAATAGCAGAATGTGTTTTGGGGTGTAATTTGTGGTATGCATATGCTGTGTGGGAGAAATAAACTGATAATATGACAATTTTGTGAAAAAAAAAAGTTAAAAAAATCTTGATTTTGCAAAGAATTGTGGGAAAAAATGACAACTTCAAAAAACGCATCATGCCTCTTACTAAATACCTTGGAATGTCTTCTCTCCAAAAAGGGGTCATTTGGGGGGTATTTGTAATTTTCTGGCATGTTAGGGTCTCAATAATTGAAATAGGTTGTCAGTCCTTAAGGTGTGATCAATTTTCAGATATTGGCACAATAGCTTGTGGACGCTATAACTTTCACAAAGACCAAATAATATCCACCAATTTGTACTTATTTTTACCAAAGATATGTAGTAGTATAAATTTTGGCCAAAATTTATGAAGAAAAAATTACTAATCTGCTAAATTTTATAACAGAAACAAAGAAAAATTCATTTTTTTTACAGAATTTTCTGTATTTTTTCTTTTATAGCACAAAAAATAAAAAACCGAGCGGTGATTAAATACCACCAAAAGAAAGCTCCATTTGTGTGAAAAAAAGGACAAAAATTTCATATAGGTCCAGTGTTGCATGACTGAGTAATTGTCATTCAAAATGTGAGAGCACCGAAAGCTGAAAATTGGTCTGGTTATTAAGGGTGTTTAAGTGCCCAGTGGTCAAGTGGTTAAACAAAGTTGCTCTAGGTAACAATAATTGGTATTGTTGAGTACTTGTACTTGTACTAACCCCTTCCTTACTTACTGGCATGTGAAAACCGCCAACATTTGTGAATGTCATCTCATTTCTAAAAATATATATTTTTTAATGATTTTAACACATCTGTAAATGAAAATTCTATTAAAATTAAATATATATTTGGCAGGTTATCCAACATATGACTTCAACACATCTATTGCAGCTGAATGGACACCAGATTTATACGGTAAGAAGCTTATTATCAATTTCTTTAGTAGCTGATAATGCTGTAATGCTGCACATGTTTCACCCGTCTATGCAAATGGGCTTCCTCAGTTCTAATAAATGTTAGGAACATACTCCAGTATTTAAATATCTCATCTTTTCATGTGACAACACTGAAGAAATGACACTTGTCTACAATGTAAATTAGTAAGTGTACAGCTTGTATAACAGTGTAAATTTGCTGTCCCCTCAAAATAACTCAACACACAGCCATTAATGTCTAAGCCACTGGCAACAAAAGTGAGTACACCGCTAAGTGAAAATGTCCAAATTGGGCCCAATTTGCCATTTTCCTTCCCCGGTGTCATGTGACTCATTAGTGTTACAAGGTCTCAGGTGTGAATGGGGAGCAGGTGTGTTAAATTTGGTGTTATCGCTCTCACTCTCTCATACTGGTCACTAGAAGTTCAACATGGCACCTCATGGCAAAGAACTCTCTGAGGATCTGAAAAAAAGAATTGTTGCTCTACATAAAGATGACCTAGGCCAGTGATGGCAAACCTTGGCACCCCAGATGTTTTGGAACTACATTTCCCATGATGCTCATGCACTCTGCGGTGTAGTGGAGCATCATGGGGAATGTAGTTCCAAAACATCTGGGGTGCCGAGGGTCGCCAACACCAGCCTAGGCTATAAGAAGAGTGTCAAGACCCTGAAACTGAGCTGCAGCACGGTGGCCAAAGTTGAACAGGACAGGCTCCCCTCATGGTCAACCAAAGAAGGTGAGTTCACATGCTCAGTGTCATATCCAGAAGTTGTCTTTGGGAAATAGATGTATGAGTGCTGCCAGCATTGCTGCAGAGGTTGAAGGGGTGGGGGGTCAGCCTGTCAGTGCTCAGACCATACGCCACACACTGCATCAAATTGGTCTGTATGGCTGTCATCCCAGAAGGAAGCCTCTTCTAAAGATGATGCATAAGAAAGCCTGAAAACAGTTTACTGAAGACAAGCAGACTAAGGACATGGATTACTGGAATCATGTCCTGTGGTCTGATGAGACCAAGATAAACTTATTTGGTTCAGATGGTGTCAAATATTACAGATGTACACAATGGAAAAATGTGTTTTGGATCATTTTGGATTAATTTGTTAAGCTTATAAATGTTGTTTCATCATATCTGCTATGTTAGAATAATTTGTTTTCAGAATTTGTTTCATATATTCAAATTTTCTTTGTATATTCTTTATTTTCAAATTGATTTGAAATTCAAATTGCAACGATTCAAAATTCGAATTTTGACATTTGAAATTTGAATTTCAGAAGACAGCTGCTGTATATTTGTTCTATCCTATTCTATCCTTTTATTATATACATTCTATTCTGTTTTATTCTATTTTATTCTATTACCCAAGTAGTAATCATCATATTATTTCACTTTTATTCCTGACTGTATTTATTGCAATGTTTGCATTTCAAATTTATGTTCAAATTCGCATTCACTTTCAAATTCAAATTTGGATCATTTGTTTTTGATATAATTTATTTTGGATTCATTGAAATTCCTTACTATTGGGATTAGAAAATTTGGATACATCCAAATAACAAAAAGTGTGTCTTAATTTCGATCATAACTAAACAAATCATACATGTTTATCAAATATCTACAAAAGAGGACACCAATTAAGAATAGGAGGGCAGAGTAGAGAATCCGAGTCTATACGTTTTAATGAGAGCGCCAAACAAATGTCCAAGAGTTACATTTTTTTCCTAATGATGAAATTAGTTCACATTAGTAAACAGGAAACAGCCAACAGGTTTCAGGGGGCTAAACATACACCCCTACATACACCCCTACATACAACCCTACATACACCCCTACATACAACCCTACATACACCCCTACATACACCCCTACATACACCCCTACATACACTCCTACATACACCCCTACACACAACCCTACATACACCCCTACATACACCCCTACATACACCCCTACATACAACCCTACATACAACCCTACATACACCCCTACATACACCCCTACATACAACCCTACATACACCCCTACATACACCCCTACATACAACCCTACAGGGGTTAGCAGAAACACAGGTTCTCTGTCTTCCCTTTAGACATGTGCAGTTCATTTCCTTCCAAATTAATATTCAAACGCATTTTTTTGTTTTACGGAGGTTCGGATATATCCGAATACCCGAATTACAATATAAACAAATTTTACCAAATGCTCCAAATAACCAAACAAAATTTTGTTCAAATTTCGGAATTTTGGACTGAAAAGCAAATTGAATTTTACATCGAACTCCAGTTGAATTCGAACTGTACACATATTGCTGAAATCAAAGACTGTGTGTGTTGTTATAGTCCCATTTTGAAACAATGCTGTTTTTGTTAAGACAAAAGTGATTTAACCGCTTGCCGACCAGCCGCTGCAGTTATACTGCGGCAACATGGCTCGGCTGTGCGAATCGCCGCCATGGTACGTCGGTACCATAGACGGCCACTAGGGGGTGCGTGCGTGCCGCCTGAGGCTCACGCGCGCCCCCCCACGCTCGCTCCCGAAGCTGATGCCAATGCCCGGTGGTCTTGATCACCACTGGGCTCCCGCGATCGCTCGGTGGGTACATGGAGAACCCGCAACTGTGTGTGTAAACACACAGTTTCCAGTTCTCAGAGGGGACAGTCCTTCATTGTTAGTCCCACTGATCGCTGTATTAATGCGAATGGTCCCAAAAATGTGTCAAAATTGTCCAACGTGTCCGCCATAATGTCGTAGTCATGATAAAAATCGCTGATCGCCGCCATTACCACTAAAAAAAATATTAACAAAAATGCCATAAAACTATCCCCTATTTTTTAGACGCTATAACTTTTTCCCAAACCAATCAATATACGCTTATTGCAATTTTTTTTTTACCAAAAATATGTAGAAGAATACATATCGGCCTAAACTGAGGGAAAAAAAAAGTTTTACATTTTTGGGGGATATTTATTATAGCAAAAATAATGCGTTTTTTTATTTTCAAAATTGTCTCTCTTTTTTTGTTTATAGCGCAAAAAATAAAAACTGCAGAGGTGATCAAATACCACCAAAAGAAAGCTCTATTTGTGGGAAAAAAAGAACGTCCATTTTGTTTGGGAGCCACGTCGCATGACCGTGCAAATTGTCAGTTAAAGCGATGCGGCGCCGAATCGCAAAAAGTGCTCTGGTCTTTGGCCAGCCAAATGGTCCGGGGCTAAAGTGTTTAAAGAGTCATTGTAATCATTTGAGATTTTTCTTTTGTTCGTTCAATTTGCTCCTTTCGAAATGAAAAAAAAAAAATCGAAAGTTTTCAATTTGACTGGTTCAAAATTTATCAATTCGAACATTTCGAATCCCCCCAAAAAAACGCTAAATAAAAAAAAAGACATAAAACGAGTTCCAAATACAAATTCAGAATTCGAATCCTGAATACGAATTGAACAAATCAACTGAATTTAACAAAACAAAAGAACTAGATTCATGAATCTAAACAAAACACATTTTTTCATCATGCACATGTCTACTTCCCTTGTCACAGAACGGTGATCTGCCTCGGTTACATAGGCAAACCGCCATTCGGTCTCTGTTGGGAACAATCGGCGGGCCCCAGCTAACATTAGGTGTGCCGGACTCTCTGATTGGCACCTGCTGTGCCCAATCACAGAGGGAGCTGGTTGCCGGAAACCCAGAGGAGGAGCCTCTAAGATCCGAAGCCCAGCAGTATATGTACGTGGGGCGGTCGGCAACTGGTTAAAAACCATGTTATGGGTCAAACTTCAGGATGGTAAAGAAACATGTAAAATGCAATGCATTACAAACTCTCTTAATACATTTAGACCAAAATGCATTCTGCTACATACAAAAAATCCCAATAAGTGTATATTGACTGGTTTGCACGAAAGGTATAAACTGGAGTTTGTATTCATTTATTTTTTATGCTAGTAATGGCCGTGATCAGCGACTTATAGCAGGACAGTACAATCTGACACTAATGCAGACTAGGAACGACGGGATTATTCCGTCTGACAATTTGATCGTGCGTGGGCTAATCCGTTCGTTTTTCTGGAATAAAATCAGGTGGACCTAGAAATAGAACAAGTTTCAAATCTATCCGATGGACTCAATTTCGACGGATTCAAATTGGGAAAACCGTTCGTCTGTATGCTGGTTCGACGGACCAAATACAAAGCAAGGGCAGCTATTGGCTACTGGCTATTGAACTTTCTTGTTTAGTCCCATTTACCTCACCATGTTCAAAATGAACTGACTTTTGCCGAAAGTCCGTCGGGAAGACCGTCGGACCTAGTTTGCCGGAAAGTCCGGACGTATGTACGCGGCATAACTGACATTTTGTGGGAACTAATAAACTGCCACTGACATCACCAGTGACATTACCACAGTGTTCAGTGCTAAAAATATATACTTCCACTGTACTAATGACACTGGGCAGGAAGGAGTTAACATCTAGTATGATTAAGGGGTTAAATATGTGCCTAACTGGTGTTTATGTGTGTACTGTGTGCTGCTTTTACTGGAAATCTAGTTGTTTTGAGAGGTTTACACTCACAGAGCTGTGTTCTGTGAAACTCAGAGCCGTTTGCCGGGTACCGGCGGTCGATCACTGGGCAGGACCTGGTGATCGCTAATGTGCTGTGGCGAATCACAGCGCAACTGGGCAGGTGGCACGCGTGTGCGCGCCCCTACCCAGAACTGCAGAATCATGTATATATGTATACTCAGAGAGTAGGTACAGGTATTCCTCTCTTCCAAGTCACCCTTTGTCTCTGCCCCTACCCACCATCAAGTTCCATCCTTTGTTCCTACCCACTCCCCAGTTCTGCCCCTTTTAAAGAAAACAGTATCAAGTATTATTTTGTGATGCTAAGTAATTGGTATGGAATTTGTTAATGATAATAGAAAATTAAGTAAAATAGATCCCCAGGAACTAGAAACAAAGCCCCCCCAAGCAACAATAGACCCCAGCCACAACAACAGATCCCCCAAGAAACAATAGACCCAATGCAACAAAATACCCCTAGCAACAAAGCCCCCCCAAGCAACAATAAACCCCAGCCACAACAAAAGATCCCCCAAGAAACAATAGACCCCCTGCAACAAAATACCCCCTAGCAACAAAGCCCCCCCAGCAACAATAAACCCCACCCACAACAACAGATCCCCCAAGAAACCATAGACCCCCTTCAACAAAATACCCCCTAGCAACAACAGATCCACCCCAAGAACAATAGACCCCTACCAGCTAGCACTGGCTGCTGGGAAACCTATTGTTGTCCAACCCCTACCAGCCAGCCAACAGTAGATCCGCTAGAAGCCAGAATTAAAAGACCTTCCCACAGCCAGCAACAATAGACCTCTTCCTCAAGAGTGCATTCCCTCCCAGCAACAACTGACCACCCAGCAACATAAGACAACCCCAGCAACAATAGACCCACCATCAACAATAGATTACACCCTCCAGAAAGAATAGATTTCCCATCAGCCAGCATCAATGGACTCTCCATCATACTGCAGAACCCCATGCCATTACTACATTCAGTGCTGGAGTTGCTGGAACTGCGTATGTGTATATGTGATTCTGCACAGCTGACCTGCACCGACGGTTAATCAATGTGTAGCTGTAAAATGTATTTAATTTTTAATTTCTGTGAATCTCTAATCTTTTTTCTTTTTCAGGCACTCCTTACTCATATTATGAAACATATTCAGAAAGCGTGTTATCCATCGTAAATTGGAGGAACATCAAGCTTATCCCATCCATCCATACTGTTGTGTTCCTTGTGGGTCTTCCTCTCAATATCATGGCGATCGTCATGTTCCTGGTGAAGATGAAGGTCAGGAAGCCGGCAGTGGTCTACATGCTCAACCTCGCCACTGCAGATGTCCTCTTCGTTAGCTTCCTGCCATTTCTCATCATTTACAGATTTTCTGGAAATAACTGGCTGATCGGAGAAGGAATGTGTCGCCTTGTCATGGCGGCATTTTACTGTAACATGTACTGCTCCATCCTATTCATGACCAGTATCAGCGTGGACCGGTTCATAGCGGTAGCCTACGCGGTGAGTTCCCTGTCATGGCGCACAGTAAACCGAGCCTGGTTGGTCTGTGGTGTCATCTGGGCAATCTCATTGGCCAGCGCTGTGCCTCTACTTCTAGGTGAACAAACCATGTTTATTCCTGAGCTAAACATCACAACTTGTTACGATGTGCAGTATACTGAAGATTTACGAGGGTTCTACTTTTACTATTTTACCACTCTTTTATCCTTGTTATTTTTCTTGCCTTTATTCATTACAACATTCTGTTACATCAGAATCATCCACAGCCTCAGTACAATAAAGATGAATAATATGCGCAAGAGATTGCGAGCCATCTACCTGACCGTAATTGTCCTTTGTGTGTTTGCCCTTTGTTTTGGCCCCACCAACGTCCTCCATTTCTCCTATTATCTTCAGATGTATTATTATGATGATGACTCTCTGTATGAGGCCTACACCATCTCTTCCACTATCTGCAGCATCAGCTGTTGTCTGGATCCTCTTATCTATTATCTGGCTTCCTCCCAGTGTCAGAGATACGTCTACAGCTTGTTGGGCCGGAAGAAAGATTATCGCCCTCCAAGAAGACAACACTCAGCACTAACAGACAAAGAGGAGTACACAGAGGTGATCTTTCAGGAAGAGACTTGCTGAAGCTTCCAAGCAAAAGTGATGGGCTGTAGGCCACAACGATCAGTCCAATTTTAACTGGATAAAAATCCCACAGAGATCAATTTTTATTGGTTGCTTTGGATACTTTACGATTTGCTTTTTGTCCTATGCAGTGAACTTTTGCAAAGCCTTTAAAAAAATCATATGAACCGTTTCAGTGCTTTGGAATTTATCATTAACTAGTATATAGATTGCTCTGCTTCCTTTTTCCTTAACATTTCCTAAACTAATATGAATTTAAAGGGGTTGTAAAGGTTCGTTTTTTATTTTCTACATAGGTTCCTCTAAGCTAGTGCATTGTTGGTTCACTTACCTTTTCCTTCGATTTCCCTTCTAAATGTTTTTTTTTCTTTGTCTGAATATCTTACTTCCTGTTTCTCCTCAGTAAACTTCTCACCATCATCCGAGCGGTGGTTAGTCAGCCAAAACAGCTTACTGAACAGCTTACTGAGGAGGAACAGGAAGTGAGAAATTCAGACAAAGAAAACAAAGAAAAAAAAAAACATTTAGAAGGGAAATCGAAGGAAAGGGTAAGTGAACCAACAATGCACTAGCTTAAAGGAACCTATTTCGAAAATAAAAAACAAACCTTTACAACCCCTTTAAAATATAATGAAATCAATGAATGCAGCTTTGAAAATATATGTTGGCTGTATGCCATATTTAGTCCCCGGTTCACACTGGTGTGACATAGGGGTTGATCTACCAAAACTGGAGAGTGCATCATTTGGTGCAGCTGTGAACGGTAGCCAATCAGCTTTAACTTCAGCTTGTTCAATTAACCACATAAGGACCAAGCCTCTTTGAGATTTGTTGTTCACAAGTTAAAAACTGTTTTTTTTGCTAGAAAATGACTTAGCCCTTGTACACACGGTCGGATATTCCGACGGAATGTGTCCGATCGGACCGTTTTGTCAGATAATCCGACTGTGTGTGGTCTCCATCGGACTGTCCATTTTACTGACAAGTTGGACTGTCCATTTTACTGACAAGTTGGAAAACTTGGTCCGTCGGATACTCCGACGGACCAAGTTTTCCAACTTGTCAGTAAAATTTTCCGACAACATGATCCGATCGGGCCTTGTCCGATCATGTGTAGAGAATTCCGATCGGACAAAGTGCCACGCATGCTCAGATCAAATTCCTACACCAAAGCTATTGACTACTAGCCTGAACGTAGTCCCGTCGTAACAAAATAACGTCATCACATTCTGAACGATCAGATTTTCCGACAACTTGTGTGTATGCAACAGTTTCAGACAAAATCCGTCAGACAAAATCTGACGGATTTGGTTGTCGGAATGTTCGACCGTGTGTACAAGGGCTTAGAACCTCCAAACATTATACATTTTTTGTCTAACACCCTAGAGCAGTGATGGTGAACCTTGGCACTCCAGATGTTTTGAAACTACATTTCCCATAATGCTCATGCACTCTGCAGTGTAGCTGAGCATCATGGGAAATGTAGTTCTAAAGCATCTGGAGTGCCAAGGTTCGCCACCACCGCCCTAGAGAATAAAATGGCGGTCGTTGCAATACTTTGTCACACCGTATTTGGGCAGCGGTCTTACAAGTGAACTATTTTGGAAAAAATACACTTTTTTGAATTAAAAAATAAGGAAACAGTAAAGTTAACCCAATTTTTTTTATATTGTGAAAGATAATGTTATGCCGAATAAATTGGTACCCATCATGTCGCGCTTAAAAATTGCGCCCGCTTGTGGAATGGTGACAGACTTTTATCCTTAAAAATCTCTATAGGGGTTGTTTAAAAGATTCTACAGGTTGCAGGTTTTGAGTTACAGAGGAAGTCTAGGGCTAGAATTATTGCTCTCACTCTACCAATTGCGGTGATACCTCACATGTGTGGTTTGAACACAGTTTTCCTATGCGGGCGCTACTCACGCATGTTTTCACTTCTGCGCTCGAGCTTGGCGGGAGGGGGCGCGTTTAACCGCTTGCCGACCACCGCCTGTATATATATGTCAGCAGAATGGCACGGCTGGGCAAAGTAACGTGCCTGTACGTTACTTTGAATTTGCTTGCGCGCCTGCAGCGAACTACGTGACCGCGCCCGTGGGACCCACGGACTTAATGCCTGTGATCGTTTCACAGAGCTGAAGAACGGGGAGATGCTGTGTTTACATCGGCCTAATGACAGGACACCAATCGTCTGCTCCCTGTCATCGGGAGCAGTGATCAGTGTTGTGTCACTGCTAGCCCATCCCCACACAGTTAGAAACACTCCTCAGGACACCTTTAACCCCTTCCCGTCCCCTAGTGGTTAACCCCTTCACTGCCAGTGACATTTTTACAGTAATCAATGCAATTTTATAGCACTGATCGCTGTATAAATGACAATGGTCCCAATGATGCCTCAAAATTGTCCGATGCGTCCACCATAATGTTGCAGTCACAATAAAAATCACTGATTGCCACCATTACTAGTAAAAAAAAATATTAATAAAAATGTTATAAGTCTATCCCCTATTTTGTTGACGCTATAACTTTTGCACAAACCAATCAATTAACGCTTTTGCTATTTTTTTTCCAATTTTTTTTAACAAAAATATGTTGAAGAATACGTATCGGCCTAAACTGAGGAAAAAGAAAAGTTTTGTTATATATTTTGGGGGATATTTATTATAGCAAAATGTAAAAAAATAATGCGTTTTTTGTTTAAAGCGCAAAAAATAAAAACCGCAGAGGAGATCAACTACCACCAAAAGAAAGCTCTATTTGTGGTAAAAAAAAAGGATGTCAATTTTGTTTGGGTACAGCATCACATAACCGCGCAATTGTCAGTTAAAGTGACGCAGTGCCGAATCGCAAAAAGTGCTCTTGTCAGGAAGGGGGTAAATCCTTCCTGGGCTGAAGTGGTTAAAATCTGTTTTTTTTTGCTAGAAAACTACTTAGAACCCCAAACATTAAAATTTTTTCTAACACCCCAGAGAATAAAAGGGCGGTCGTTCCAAAACTTTCTGGCTCCCCATACTTACAAACGCACTTTTCTTGGAAAAAATACACATTTTTGAATTAAAAAATAAGACAAAAGTACAATTAGCCCATTATTTTTTATATTGCGAATGATAATGTTATGGCGAGTAAATTGATACCCAACATGTCAGGCTTCAAAATTGCGCCCGCTCGTGGAGTGTCGACAAACTTTTACCCTTAAAAATCTCCATAGGCAATATTTAAAAAATTCTACAGGTTGCATGTTTTGGATTACAGAGGAGGTCTAGGGCTGGAATTATTGCTCTTGCTTTACCGATTACAGTGATACCTCACATGTGTGGTTTGAACACTATTTTCATATGCGGGTGCTACTCATTTATGTGTTTGCTTCTGCACGCGAGTTTAGCGGGATGAGGCGCGTTTAAAAAATTTATTATTTTACCTTTTATTTTTTATTTTTACACTGTTATTTTAATAAAAAAAATGGTGTCACTTTTATTCCTATTACAAGGAATGTAAACATGACTTGTAATAGAAAAAAAGCATGACAGGACCTCTTAAATATGAGATCTGGGAGTAAAAAGACCTCAGATCTCATATTTACATTAACCTCCCTGGCGGTATGATTCAGTCTGGATTTAGGTGCTGAAAGCGGTACAATTATTTTGCATGGAAATTTGGCGTCTTATATTGTAGTCCTGCAATTCTTAGGAATATTGCTCTTAAATATGTTCAAACCAGAGTCTAGCAGACATCCCGGGTATGATAAAGTTTATAATATAATAAAGAATAATAAAAAATATTCAATAATGTAATCAAATCCAAAAACACTGAAAAAGGGACACTTTTTGGTTGCTATGGACAATCTCCAAATTCCAGGCAGAAAAAACAGTATTTATAATATAAAAGTGCATGCAGGGCACTGCACAGACCACTAGGGACAAAGGGGGTGTGTAATTTTGTAATACAGCACTGTAATCTGTAAGATTACAGTGCTGTGTGTATTTTGTGTCTTTTTACTTTTTTTAATTTGCCGCCGTTCTCCACTCCCGTGCGCCGTAACGTCGCAGGGAACGGAGCTCGCGGGATTCGGCACTGTGAATCGAGCGGAGGACAGCTCGATCACACAGCACGGAGGACATCGCTGGATCCAGGGGACAAGGTAAGTAAGTCTCACTGCGTCCTCCCCTGCATCCAGCGATGCGATCCCGAGTCTGGCTCGGGGTTACCGCTCCTATCAGTAAATTCCTAACCCGAGCCAGACCCGGGATTACCGCTAGGGGGGTTAAAATGCAATTAAAAAAAATAGAAATTGTCATTTATAAAAAAAAAAAAAAATATTTTAAATGCCCCTTTAAGAGCTATGGGCGGAAGTAAACAAAATGTTGCTTCCACCCTGCAGTGGTATGGGGATAGGTGGGGGCCATCTTTCCCTCACTCATCTCCATGGCAAGGACAAAGCAACATCCAATCGCTGCCGACGGCTCTGGGCACTGGAGCATGGCGGGAGTGGGCTCTCTCCTGCCGCTGATAAAAATTATCTTGTGGTGATTCCGTCGCAGAGACCACTTTTATCTGAAAGCAGACTGCTTGCCAAAGAAGAGGATACCAGGGGTTATGGCAGCTAGCTGTTGCCATAACAATAATATTCCCCTTCAAATTTAGGACGTATATTGGCGTGCAGTGGTCCGTAAGTGGTTAAGCTTTGACTAAAAAAAAATCTGGAAGCTGATTCATTTCTATGCAGAGCTACATCAGATTTTGTAAATCAACCATGTAGAGTCACATGACATGTGAAACCCCACTAATTTCAATGGTTTACCAGGCAATCAATGCGACTCAAATTATAGCTACTTTTATTAGTGTTCCTGCTCTACTTTGTTGTGACTTCAGCACCACTTGAGTCCCATAGACCTTAAAGTCACATCAAGTCGCATGAAAGTCTCACTGCATAGTCGCACTGGAAATCACACGACACTGGGGTTGCACCAGTTTGAACCAATGCTTAATGCTCATTTAGCTCAAGGCTTTTTAGCACTATGATCCTTGAGCTATGCAGCTTAATAAACATGATGTGAATTAGCTCTTAGATAGTCCCAGTCACTAGGATTATCATTTAAATCAAAATGTTCAGATGAGAATATATGTTCATTTATTATACATGTTTAACCATGGTATTTACCTGTAAAAGCCTAACAAACAAGAAAAGATTCCTCTTAATCCAGCGCTGGGGGATTATGGCTACAAATCACTTGAGGCATACCTCAGAGAAGTCAAAAAAGGGCCTATGCCACGGTTTGTGTAAAAAGATTTATTGCACAATCAAAGAATTCTAAGAAAGCAAAAGGTTAAAACATGGCTGATAATCAATGTTAAACATCCTGCTTGATATTGAACTTCAGTCTCACCCAAACCTTGGCAGACTGACTTGGGCATATCAAGGCCGGTGCTGGGGGCAACCAAAAGGTGTATAGGTGGCAGGTGTCACATGGGCATCCACCCAATGGAAGAGATGACAGACCACTGATGCAACCCGTAAGGGTCAGTGATGTGGAAAGGCCCCCAATACATTGGACTCCAAACCCCCAGAGGATGCAGCTGGTGTAATCTGGTGGCGCGCAGGATGTGACGTCACCAAACAGAGCGTCGTAGAACCAACTCACCACAAGAAGACTTGGGATGGAACAAATATGCAGTTGCGGAGCACATGGAAAGTGGCCAGCTGGCTGTAATACTGATAACGTGTTTCAGGTATGGACCTTTATCAAATCATGTGGATTGGACAGCCTGGAAAGTTTAAATAGGAGCTATGGAAATTAGGTCTTAAAAGGCACAAAACATCCTTTTGGCTCCCACAGCACCAAGCACCATAACATTTTCTTTTGTACAAAATGACCATCTTACAACAAGGCAGACAATAATAAATAATCAGACTTGAACTTAGAATTTAAGACACAAAAATATAAAAATAAAAACAAAAGTCAAAGAGTAAAAATCACCAAGATAATATAATATAAAATGCAGAATTTTGGACTCATTATGCGCATACCATCACACCAAAGAATAATGTCAACAGCCAAGGGTAATGAAAAAAAAAATGCAAAGAGGGTAGTAATACAAAAAAAGGGGGGGGGGGAGAAGTGGGGGGGGGGGGGGGTAATGACAGATGGGAAGGGAAGAGAGAAAAATGAACTAAATAAATAAATAATAAAATAAAAAAAGGGAGGCGGTAATAACAGATGGGAAGGAGGTGCAAAAATAAATGAAAAAGAGAGTGACAATATATATACAAGTATAAAGAGAAACTTGAATGAGCATTATATCCTAGGATACATGTATGATACAAGGTCTCAACTGCTATAGTTGGAATTATAGGAGACAAATTGATGGAAAGGAAAGGCAAGACAGGAGCTGACTGGAGTAACTGCATCATAGAATAGTGTGTACTTCTAGTTCCTCATTTAATCCATTGGGGGACATGGTGGACAAATTATATATCCAAAAAGTCTCCCTTCTGCACAACAAAGCTAATCTTTCATTGGCAGTGAGGGAGCCTTCTGGTATACACTCAATGGCTTTTACAGATACTTTGCTAATGTCCATCTTATGATGAATTTTAAAGTAAATAAATAAAACATCGATGTTCTCCTATGTGTTTTCTAAGAGTATGCATTGTATTTCCTACGTAAGAGAGATTGCAAGGGCACCTAAGCATATAAACAACATAATTGGTCAAGCAAGTTATAAATTGCTTGATGTCATAGGTGTTACCTTCTCCATCAGTAAAAGAATTCTGCCTATGTCGGAGGAACTGACAGGTAAGGCTGCCCCTCTTCTTGCACTGAAAAGAGCCCGTCCTACTGTCAAAATAGAAGTGTATAGCCACCTCCTATTGCACGTGCTCTTGAGTCCGCTAGGTGCTATGATGTTTTTAACTGTGCACGCTCTCTTAAAGGTAACTTGAGGAGCTAAGGGAAGATTAGGACCTAACTAGGGATCCATATGAAGGATGAGCAAATGTTTTTTAATGATTTTGATAATAGACTTTAGCTACTGTTAAACCCTGCTATAAATCTGACGTTATTACTAACAATGTTTTTGTCTTTTTGTACCAAAGAGGGGGCTTCCAAAAAAAGCTTCCTTAATTAACGTGTCGGGATATCCTTTTTGTTTGAATTTACTGGTCAGCTTAGCACTCTGATGGACATAATCCTCTCTCATAGAACAGTTCCTGCGCAGCCTTTGGAACTTCCCCAGGGGAACTTTATTTTTCCACACAAGATGGTGGCAGCTAGAGGAATGAAGATAGGCCTTCCCACTAGGGTTTACAGTAATTTTTAGTTTTAATTACTCCTCCTTTATGAAATAATACAAGATCTAAAAAGACCAAAGATAAGGGGTCAAGCAAAAATGTAAATTGTATACCTAGGTCATTGCAGTTACAGTGTATAACAAAGGCTGCAAAATCTTTCTGGCTACCACTCCATATGTGGAAAATGTCATCAACGTAGCAACAAAAAGAATACACTGTACCTAGCATAGGGGTTGTGACTCCAGATATAGTGTTCTTCCCAAAAACCCATTGTAAAATGTGCGTAAGAGGGAGCAAAATTAGTTACCACTGATTTGACGACAGAACTTGTTTTGGAACACAACATGGTTCTGGCGGGGCAAACAAGACAGGAACTGTGTAGGTTTGTTGTGTTAAGTAGAATCTGTTTTATAATTTTGAACTGGTACATTTTTAAAGTGTAGCTCCAGTCAAAAAATAAATTTTTAATCTTTTTGGAAAACATAGTGAAGGGTTATCACACCTGTATAATTTTTTGGGCCGTCCGTCTTTTTTCATCTCACTTCCTGTTGTCTCCTTCTGTTTGCAAGTAGGAGATGTTTGTAAGTTGGATGTTTGAAAGTAGGGGCCTGCCCTATATGCTCTGCAGAAATGTGGGCCTAAGGTGTTGGTGTTGCCACAACACTGTAAGCCCTCAAAGTAACACTTGGTGGGCGCTGGAGTGCCCTGCTGTGAACGATTATATCAAGAATTGTAATTACATACCATTGTTGAACAGTGGTAAAATAATTGGGCCTTTTGTGGTTGTGGTGCTGGTGCCACAACAATATAAGTCCTCACAGTTACTCTCGGTGGGTGCAGGAATGGGCCCTGCTGTGAAATATTATATCAAGAATTGTAATTACATGCTCCTGTTAAACAGGGGCTGAAAGAACGCTAGATGCAGGACAGGCCAGTAGCTCAACTGCATACTGTGCAAACTCTGGCCAGTGATCCATCCTCAAGACCTAGTAAGCCAGAGGATTTTCGGTGGGAAAGGTGTCCAAGTCTGACCTTGCCCCTAGGTATTCCTGCACCATGTAAATCAGACGCTGGCGATGGTTGCTGGAACCGATCGTACCTTGGGGCTGCGGACTAAAAAATTGTCTGAACCCATCGTTCAGTCAGCCACCTTCTCCACCACTCCTTCTGTGACTAACTGAAGCCTCAGCAACACGTTGTCCAGGACCAGGAGTTTGTAACTTCCCAGTCTCTGTGAACACATTGCACAGACCTTTCTGCAAGGCCTCCCGGAGATGTCTCATCCTCCGCTTCCTCTGCAACGGCAAGATAAGGTCCGCAACCTTACCTTTGTACCGTGGATCAAGGAGAGTGGCCAGCCAGTAATGGCCCCTGTCCTTGATCTGAAGAATACTAGGATCCTTCCGCAGGCTTTGCAGGATCAGGGAGGTCATGCAGAGTAGGTTACCTGTGGCATTCGGTCTGGAGTCCTCTGGGTCACTAAGGACGACATGACCTGCAGCCACCTCCTCCCAGCCACGTACAAGTCCACGGGTTTCTTGGGACTGTAAATCATCCCTAAAAGACTGCTGCTGATGCTGAGTGCCAGGCTCCACCTCCATGCTGACACAATCCTCCTCCTCCTCGTCCTCTTCCTGTGTGATGGGTGGGACAGCAGGAACACTGTCTGGATAAAGGGGGCCTTGAGAGGCAAAGAAGTCCTCCTCTTTCTGCCTCTGTTCTGCCTCAAGTGCCCTGTCCATTAGTCCACGCTGCGTATGCTCCAACAGGTAGACAAGAGGTACAGTGTCACTGATGCATGCACTGCCACTGCTCACCATCCTCGTGGCCTCCTCAAATGGTGACAGGACAGTGCATGCATCCCTGATCATGCCCTACTGGCATGGTGGAAAAAAAACAAGCTCTCCTGACCCTGTCCATGTGCCGTAGTCGCACAGGTACTCATTGATGGCCCTCTGCTGTGTGTGCAGCCACTGCAGCATGGCCAATGTTGAGTTCCACCTGGTGGGCATGTCACATATAAGGCGGTTCTTGGGCAGGTTCAACTTCTTTTGGAGCTCAGCCAGCCGAGCACTGGCATTATATGATCGGCGGAAATGCACACAGACTTTCCTGGCCTGCCTCAGGACATCCTGTAAGCCCGGGTACCTGCCCAAGAACCGCTGCACCACCAGGTTAATAAAGTGAGCCACACAGGGCACATAGGTCAGTTGTCCCTGTCAGAGGGCGGAGAGGAGGTTGGTGCCATTGTCGCAAACCACCATTCCTGGCTTAAGCTGGCGTGGCGTCAATCACCTCTCGGCCTGCCCCTGCAGGGCTGACAAAATATGGGCCCCAGTGTGGCTCCTGTCCCCGAAACAAACCAGCGCAAGCACAGCATGGCATCTTTTGCCTGCGTACTTGCGTAGCTTCTTGAACGCCTTGAGCTGATGGAACATGACTGCCAGATTTCTGTCCTTCTTGAGCATCCCCTCTCTCTGCGCTCACGCTACTGCCTTCCTCTAGCTGGGTATCATCATCAGAGCCTTCAAAACGCTGGGCATCCTCCTGGAGCATGTACCCAACACTGTGGTCAAACATTTATTTAAATCAAGAAAAAGACAATCAGCGCTCACATATATCAAACAAATTATTGCAAGCTGAACACCAAAAAGGGCAATACAAAAACACCTTAATAACACACTGAATAATGCAAAAGGTGCAGCGCAAAATATAAAAAATATAAAAAAGTCCACACGGATTGGTCAAATGTGACAGCAGGAGAGCATGTAGAGAGGAGACACCACGTTGGAAGACAGCTGTTTTGCTTGTATGTGACCCTCCTTCCACTATTAGGAATAAACACTTACCAGCTCTGATGGACCTCTGATATTTCAGGTGGTCAAATACGCGGATTCACACTCAGGGTGTGCAGGAGCCTTATAGCTTAGTTACCAGGTATGGATGAGGCAATTTTCTAGGTCGCTTGGTCAGGTGCAGCCGACTCCGAATAAAAGCCCAGCAACTTCACTCCAGGTATAGATGGGCAGATGTAAGTACACAGGAAAAGTCCAGAAGAAACTCAAGCAAAATTTGAAAAATATATATAAGAAAAAAAAAACGATCTAAGTGTAGCTGTAAACAGATTGATTTATTTAAATACACGTTTAAAATTAATAAATAAAAAAATTTAAAAAGTTGTTTATGACACCAGAAAAATCCTTCACTTTCAAAGGTGGACTTTGAAAGTGAAGGATTTTTCTGGTGTCATAAACAACTTTTAAAAAATGTTTATTTATTAATTTTTAAACGTGTATTTAAATAAAACGATCTATTTACAGCTACACTTAGATCATTTTTTTTGTTTGTTTTTTTTATATTTATTTTTCAAATTTTGCTGGAGTTTCTCCTGGACTTTTCCTGTGCACTTACATCTGCCCATTTATACCTGGAGTGAAGTTGCTGGGCTTTTATTCAGAGTCAGCTAAATATAAGTGAACCATTTGATAACAATAACTAGGTGTCAGTACTGATTTACACCACAAGATGCCAGTATAGTCTATGGAATAGCAGGCATTGAGCATATAATGACAAGACCCACCGCTGACGAAGTCCTGATTGGACATAACGTATGTATGGGGGAGGAGCTTGTTGCGGGCGTCACCCGCCATCCAGTTCGTGTCTCTGCTCTTTGTTTATCTTATCTTTTCCCGAAGTGTATTTTTGCTGCAGGCTGTTTTGGCTCCTGTCATATGCATATGCTCAATGCCTGCTATTACATAGACTATACTGGCATCTTGTGGCGGAAATCAGTACTGACACATAGTTATTGTTATAAAATGATTCACTTATATGACTGTGAACTTTGAAAGTGAAGGATTTTTCTGGTATCATAAACAACTTTTTAAAAAATGTTATTTATTCATTTTTAAATGTGTATTTAAATAAAACGATCTGTTTACAGCTACACTTCGATCCTTTTTTTTTTTCAAATTTTGCTGGAGTTTCTCCTGGACTTATCCTGTGTACTTACATCTGCCCATTTGTACCTGGAGTGAAGTTGCTGGGCTTTTATTCGGAGTCAGCTGCACCTGACCAAGCGACCTAGAAATTGCCTCATCCATACCTGGTAACTAAGCTATAAGGCTCCTGCACACCCTGAGTGTGAATCCGCGTATTTGACCATCTGAGATATCAGAGGTCCATCAGAGCTGGTAAGAGTTTATTCCTACTAGTGGAAGGAGGGTCACATACAAGCAAAACAGCTGTCTTCCCACGTGGTGTCTCCTCTCTACATGCTCTCCTGCTATCCAGTAATAAAGGGTAGCTTCAGGTGTATACTGTGCAGGAGGCACACAACACCCACTGAACAAGCGCTAGGTTCCCAAGCAGTAAAGACACTGTCCCTGCCTATCGTGCTCTTTCCCTGACTGCCACAACCCACTACACAAGGCCGCCACGCTGGACTAAATCCCCCTGAGCTATAATTGGCCACAGGCATCCTGCCTGTGGCCAAATATGGCTCTCCTCGCTGCCGGCGCTGTGATTGGCCAAGCATGCAGGGTCAAAGTGCATGCTTGGCCAATCATGAGCCAGCAATGCACTGCGATGGCACGGTGCATTGTGGGCCATGAGCGCCACACGAATATTGCGTGAACAGCCCACAGAGTTCTGGATTCACCGAACGGGCGAACATGCATTCGACTCGAACACCGAGCTCATGATATTCCTTTTTTTTTTAACACAGTGTAACACCAGATATAAGACAACTGTTTTTTTTATTTTTTTATTTATTATATTATATAAATATTTTAAAGAAACATTTTTGGTATGTTTTACAAACTGACCCCAAACAGAAATAAATATTATCTCCTAAACCAGCCATTATCTTTAGAAAATCAAGATGTGTACAAAATCGCCCGGCCTCTAGTTGCATAAAATGAACAAGCAAGACACTAATTAACTTTATCTGCGCTAGATAGACCTAACCCCTAATATCCCACAGCTGTGGTTACTAAAAGACTATAAATGTCAAAAAGTAAAGAATCAAAATATGTGACTACGCTCTAATTAGGACCAATACTTGCAAAACCTAGTCATCAAATAAGTCACCATGCGTAAAAAATAAATAAACAACAGAAATCATGTGTACAGTATGCAAATGATCAAATTCATCCAAACACAATAAATAACATTCACAGAACCTGCCTTTCAAAACAGAGAGGTGTTGGGAGGAGGAGTTTCAGGGGGCGGTAGAGGAATCGCTGCTTACATATAGCAAGGTACCATGGGATATGTAGTCCTTAGAAATTGAAAGTAAACAGCAGTTTACTTTTAATCCAGGAAATTGTGAAAACAGATGGCCAGCAGACTATTAGAATTTACCCCATTAAAGGACATTTTCAACTAAACTTATCATATTTATCGGCGTATAACACGCACGCCCCCCCCCCCCCCCCCTGAAAAGCGTGCCTGCGTGTTATACACCAATATATATATTTTTACCAATGGGAGGGTGGGGATTGGGTGGTCCGCCTCATTGGGAGGGTGTCGGGCCGGCTGCCCCGCCCTTCCTGGCCCTGGTTCAGAAAATAACGCTGCCAGCCCCCTCCCACACACCCTATAGCCCCTCAGCATCACCCCTGATGCCTGTACCTGTAAATAGGTGCCTAAGCAACGTCGCTCATTCTGGCCGCTCTCCTCCTCCCACTCTGCCTCCTCCTTGATTGTAGATTTTGATTGGAGGAGGCGGATTCTGTGTGCCTTAATTGAGCTCTCTCGTGTACCCGGTCATGTGACTCTCCTCTGCTCATGGATGGTCACTAGGGATGAGCTTGGTGTTCGAGTCGAACACATGTTCGACTCGAACATCGGCTGTTCACTCGTTCGGGAAATAGCGAACGTCATGGGCCGTTCCCGCCAAATTAGTTTGCCGCTCACGGCCCACAATGCACTGCGCTATTGCAGTGCATTGCTGGCTCATGATTGGCCAAGCATGCACTGCGATCCCGCATGCTTGACCAATCACAGCGCTGGCAGCAAGGAGAGCCATAATTGGCCACAGGCAGGATGCCTATGGCCAATTATAGCTCAGGGGGTTTAGTAGATGCCCCACACTATATAAGGCCACAAGCGCGGTGGCCTTGTGTAGTATGTTCCGGCATGCAGGGAAAGAGCTAGATAGGCAGGGACAGTGTGTTCTTTTCTCAGGCATCTGCAGGAGTTAGTGGGTGTTGTGTGCCTCCAGCACAATATACACCTGTATCTACCCTTTATTGCTGGTGTTCTGCAATACAGGCATCTGCAGGAGTTAGTGGGTGTTGTGTGCCTCCAGCACAGTATACACCTGTATCTACCCTTTATTGCTGGTGTTCTTTAATACAGGCATCTGCAGGAGTTAGTGGGTGTTGTGTCCCTCCAGCACAATATACACCTATATCTACCCTTTATTGCTTATGTTCTGTAATACAGGCATCTGCAGGAGTTAGTGGGTGTTGTGTGCCTCCAGCACAGTATACACCTGTATCTACCCTTTTTTGCTGATGTTCTCTAATACAGACATCTGCAGGAGTTAAGGTGGGTGTTGTCTGCCTCCAGCACAGTATACACCTGTATCTACCCTGCATTGCTGGTGTTCTATAATAAAGGCATCTGCAGGAGTTAGTGGATGTTGTGTGCCTCCAGCACATCACAGTATACGCCTGTATCTACCCTTTATTGCTGATGTTCTCTCATACAGGCATCTGCAGGAGTTAGTGGGTGTTGCGTGCCTCCAGCACAATATATACTTGTATCTACCCTTTATTGCTGGTGTTCTTTAATACGGGCATCAGCAGGAGTTAGTGGGTGTTGTGTGCCTCCAGCACAAAATACACCTGTATCTACACTTTATTGCTTGTGTTTTATAATACAGGCATTTGCAGGAGTTAACGTGGGTGTTGTGTGCCTCCAGCACAGTATACACCTGTATCTACCGTTTATTGCTGGTGTTCTACAATAAAGGCATCTGCAGGAGTTAGCGGGTGTTGTGTGCCTCCAGCACAGCACAGTATACACCTGTATCTACCCTTTATTGCTGGTGTTATCTAATATAGGCATCTGCAGGAGTTAGTGGGTGTTGTGTGCCCCCAGCACAAAATGCACCTGTATCTACCCTTTATTGCTGGTGTTCTATAATAAAGGCATCTGCAGGAGTTAGTGGGTGTTGTGTGCTTCCAGCACAATATACACCTGTATCTACCCTTTATTGCTAGTGTTCTCTAATACAGGCATCTGCAGGAGTTAGTGGGTGTTGTGTGCCTCTAGCACAGCACAGTATACACCTGTATCTACCCTTTTTTGCTGGTGTTCTCTAATACAGGCATCTGCAGGAGTTAAAGAGGGTGTTGTGTGCCTCCAGCACAGTATACACCTGTATCTACCCTGTATTGCTGGTGTTATATAATAAAGGCATCTACAGGAGTTAGTGGGTGTTGTGTGCCTCCAGCACAGTACAGTATACACCTGTATCTATCCTTTATTGCTGGTGTTCTATAATAAAGGCATATGCAGGAGTTAGTGGGTATTGTGTGCCTCCAGCATAGCACAGTATACACCTGCATCTACCCTTTATTGCTGGTGTTCTCTAATACAGGCATCTGCAGGAGTTAAAGTGGGTGGTGTGTGCCTCCAGCACAGTATACACCTGTATCTACCCTTCATTGCTGGTTTTCTCTAATACAGCCATCTGCAGCCTTTACAGTGGGTGTTGTGTGCCTCCAGCACAATATACACTACCCAATTGCTGGCTTTCCAAACTCCCTGCAGGCCATTACTATGTCTGGAAGGCCAACAAGTAGAGGCAGACAGTCACGAGCCAATAAAAGAGGGCAAGCATGCTCTGTGTCTAGAGACAACAGTGTTGGTCGTGGACACGGTGCATCGTCATCAGCACGTGGCCATGGTACACGCTTGTTCTTATTTTTGGCAGATGGATGTGTTGAGCCACATCATGCCAAAGACTTGGTAGAGTGGATGACCAAGCCCTCTTCATCCTCCTCATCCTCTCTCACCCAGGCTCAGGGTACTAGCAAAGCAGCTGCCAACGCGTCCTCTTCCCTTGTCTCAATGTCATCAGTCACTCCTTCCCTAGACCCACCATGTCCTCCTGAGGAGTCCCCCGAACTGTTTAACCAAAGTGTTGGGTACATGCTCCATGAGGATGCCCAGCGTTTTGAAGGCTCTGATGATGATACCCAGCTAGAGGAAGGCAGTAGCTTGAGTGCAGAGAGAAGGGATGCTCAAGAAGGAAAGCAATTTGGCAGTCATGTTCAACCAGCTGCAACATACTGCCAGGTTTGCTCCAGTGATGAAGAAGGAGGGGATGATGAGGTCACTGATTCCACGTGGGTGCCTGATAGGAGAGAGGAGGAGGAGGAGGCATATCTCCAAGGAGGCAGGATGCCCTCCGGGGGCCAGCTTAGGGGCAGCACACTGACTGAATCACACCGCAGAGCTCTGCCTTTTTTTAGACCAGTGCATCATATCGCACCGCTGCTATTTGCAACATATGTCTCAAGCATATCTTGTGTGGCCAAAACATCAGCTGCTTGGGCACCACATGCTTGACCAGACATATGCTGACCTGCCATGCAGCTCGTTGGCAAGTGTACCTTAAAGACCCACACCAAAGAATAAAGCGGACCTCTCCTTGCTCCTCATCAGCTGGGATTTCCAACCCCACTAGACCTTCAGTCCTTTCTGAAACCTGCAGTGAGAGGAATGAAGGTGTAGAATTAGGTGTGTCACAGTCAAGTACTTGCGGGCACTCTGCTAGCAGTACATCCACGTCCGATTGTAGCAGGCAAATTTCCCCAGCTGCTGGACCCTCGAAAGAAGTTAACTCCCAGCCATCCACATGCCCAGTGGTCGAATGCTAGATTGGCTAAATTGCTAGCACTTTAACTGCTGCCTTTTCAGTTGGTAGACTCGGCCCCCTTCCGTGAGTTTGTACAATGTGCGGTTCCTCAGTGGCAGGTCCCCAAACGCCACTTTTTCTCACGGTAGGTGATTCCGGCTCTCTACTGGCATGTGGAAGGCAATGTCCTTGCCTCGCTGGACAGGGCGGTCAGTGGTAAGGTGCATATTACTGCTGACTCATGGTCCAGCAGGCATGGACAGGGACGTTACCTATCTTTCACGGCCCATTGGGTCACTCTTCTGGCAGCTGGGAAGGATGCAGGACAAGGTGCAGTAGTGTTGGAGGTTGTTCCACCACCATGCCTCCAAAATGCTACTACTGGTTGTGACACACCTCTCTCCTCCACCCCCTCCTCTTCTTCTTCCTCCATGGCCTCTTCCATGGCTCTGTCCTCGGAACCAGTGGTGCTCCGTAGGTGTTCAAGGGGCTACGCAAGTACGCAGGCAAAAATATGCCATGCCGTGCTTGCGCTAGTTTGTTTGTGGGACAGGAGCCACACTGGGGCACATATTTTGTCAACTCTGCAGGGGCAGGCCGAGAGGTGGTTGATGCTACGCCAGCTTAAGCCAGGAATGGTGGTTTGCGACAATGACACCAACCTCCTCTCCACACTCCGACAGGGACAACTGACCCATGTGCCCTGTGTGGCTCATGCCCTTAACCTGGTGGTGCAGAGGTTCTTGGGCAGTTACCTGGGCTTCCCGGAAGTCTTGAGGCAGGCCAGGAAAGTCTGTGTGCATTTCTGCCGATCATTTAATGCCAGTGCTCGGCTGGCTGAGCTCCAAAAGGAGTTGAACCTGCCCAAGATCCGCCTTATATGTGACATGCCCACCAGGTGGAACTCAACGTTGGCCATGCTGCAGTGGCTGCACACATAGCAGAGGGCCATAAATGAGTAAAAAAGAGAACTGCGCTAACCTCAAATTCCCAAAGTGAATGGGATATGTGTGTGTGCTAAACCCACAGTATAAACCTTAGTATCTTAGTGTCTCTAAGGCCACCTCAAAAAATAGTGCATACAAATTATATATACAAATATATAAAATTAAATACAAAAATAAGACACAAGTGCGTGTCAATGATGTGAATCACCCAAACACAGCACAGATTGTATAGATCTCTGTGTATATACCCCTAAAAATAAAGAATGAAAATTTTCCTAAAACTGAAAAAGTGCATAAAATAAATTACCAAGAAAAATATTTTAAAAACTCTATATAATGTCCATATGATTATATGACAAATTATTGCTGTAAAGTGTTCATATGGTAAATAAACACCAGTGAAGAAATCTTCGTATGAATAGCTGAATTGGAAGTGCACAAATTAGTAATCTTCTCCAGGAGTATAATGTGCTTTTCCCATCACCAAATAAATGAATTGGCTCCTTACCAGATCCGAGCGACCCCCCGTTACAGAGGGTCACCACAGGCAAAAACAATCAAAGGATATCCGGGTAGCGGTTCCCCGTCAGGCGATCCCAAATCTTTCACACAATGGGGCTATGGCTGTTGCTCCACATGTCACTCCCAACTCAACGTGGTATCACATAGGGAAAAACATAGGCTCCAGATAGTGTAAAACCAATGATTTTAATTTGCAAGTAACGAACGTTTACACTTAAAAGACTTTAACCACTTGCCGACCGCCGCACGCCGATGTACGTCGGCAGAATGGCACGGGCAGGCATAAGGGCTTACATGTACGTCCTTGCCTGCCCGCCGGTCGGGGGCCCGATCGGGCCCCCGCCCGGTGCCTGCGGCGGTCGGTATTCGTTCGGGAGCGATCCCGGACGAGGGGACGGCCATTCATTCATGGCCACCCCCTCGCGATCGCTCCCGGCGAATGAAAATGTCCGGTGACATCACTTCCTCTCCTGTAATGTAAACACAGGAGAGGAAGTGATGTATTCTCTCCTCCGTGTCGGTAGTTTTCGTTCTGGCACCGAGGAGAGAGGTTCGGTGAGTTGCACCAACACACCCCACATACAGTAGAACATGCCAGGCACACTCACACCCCCCCTTTACCCCCCGATCACCCCCCAATTACCCCTGCCCCCCCAGTCACAGTGACACCAATTGCTTTTTATTTTTTTATTTTTTTTGCATTGGTGTCATTTGTGACTGTAGTAACTGTTAGGGCAGTTAGGGTTAGCCCCCTTTAGTTCTAATGTGCCCCCCTAACCCCCCCAATAAAGGTTTAACCCCGTGATCACCCCCCGTCGCCAGTGTCACTAAGGCTGGGTTCACATTGCAGCGGTTTATGAGAACGGATGTGATTCGCACCGCACTGCAGTGCAAATCACATCCGATCTCTGTGCGATTCGAGTTCAGCCATACAGATAGTATGGCTGAATTCGTGTCGCACCCGCCGCACCCGCCGCACCGCCGCAAATTCGCACGGGACCCTTTTTTTGGCCCGCAGCAGAATCGGATCGCATGGGTGTTCACACCATGCGATCCGAGTTTGCAGATCGCACTGCGATATGCGAACTGATCTGGGGGTGTCATTAACATTTCACTGACACTCCCAGCAGTTCGCATAGGGCAGTGTGAACTGCCGCCGGGAGGCATGCGATGCGGGAACCCGCCGCGGATTCATGGCGTTCCCGCATCGCTCCAGTGTGAACCCAGCCTAATAAGCGATAGTTTTTCTGATTGCTGTATTAGTGTCACAGGTGACGCTAGTTAGGCAGGTAGGTATTTAGGTTCGCCGCAGCTTTTTATAGCGCCAGGGACCCCCATATACTACCGCATAAAGCCCCCTGATTGCCCCCTAGTTAACCCTTTCACCAGTGATCACCATATAACTGTTACAGGTGACGCTGGTTGGTTAGTTATTTTTTTATAGTTTCAGGGCACCCGCCATTTATTACCTAATAAAGGTTTAACCCCCTGATCACCCGGCGGGTGTCATTTGTGACTGTAATAACTGTTAGGGCAGTTAGGGTTAGCCCCCTTTAGTTCTAAGGTACCCCCCTAACCCCCCCAATAAAGGTTTAACCCCGTGATCACCCCCCGTCGCCAGTGTCACTAAGGCTGGGTTCACATTGCAGCGGTTTATGAGAACGGATGTGATTCGCACCGCACTGCAGTGCAAATCACATCCGATCTCTGTGCGATTCGAGTTCAGCCATACAGATAGTATGGCTGAATTCGTGTCGCACCCGCCGCAAACTCGCACGGGACCCTTTTTTTGGTCCGCAGCAGAATCGGATCGCATGGGTGTTCACACCATGCGATCCGAGTTTGCAGATCGCACTGCGATATGTGAACTGATCTGGGGGTGTCATTAACATTTCACTGACACTCCCAGCAGTTCGCATAGGGCAGTGTGAACTGCTGCCGGGAGGCATGTGATGCGGGAACCCGCCGCGGATTCGTGGCGTTCCCGCATCGCTCCAGTGTGAACCCAGCCTAATAAGCGATCGTTTTTCTGATCACTGTATTAGTGTCACAGGTGACGCTAGTTAGGCAGGTAGGTATTTAGGTTCGCCGCAGCTTTTTATAGCACCAGGGACCCCCATATACTACCGCATAAAGCCCCCTGATTGCCCCCTAGTTAACCCTTTCACCAGTGATCACCATATAACTGTTACAGGTGATGCTGGTTGGTTAGTTATTTTTTTTATAGTTTCAGGGCACCCGCCATTTATTACCTAGTCTCACTAGTGTACCCCTAAATTTAGGGGTGTCTACTTTCCAAAATGGGGTCATTTGGGGGGGGTTTGTGCCATCTTGGCATTTTATGGCCTTCAAAACTGTAACGCCCTTAGAAAGCCTGAAGGCGGTGCTTGGTTTTCGGGGCCCCGTACGCGGCTAGGCTCCCAAAAAGTCCCACATATGTGGTATCCCCGTACTCAGGAGAAGCAGCAGAATTTATTTTGGGGTGTCATTTCACATATGCCCATGGCATGCGTGAGCAATATATCATTTAGTGACAACTTTGTGAAAAAAAAAAAAAAAAAAAAGTTTGTAATTTTCCCGCAACTTGTGGCAAAATATAAAATATTCCATGGACTCAAAATGCCTCTCAGCAAATAGCTTGGGGTGTCTACTTTCTAAAATGGGGTCATTTGTGGGGGTTTTGTGCCATCTTGGCATTTTATGGCCTTCAAAACTGTAATAGGTAGTGAGGAGTGAAGTCAAATATTTACACCCTTAGAAAACCTGAAGGCGGTTCTTGGTTTTCGGGGCCCCGTACGCGGCTAGGCTCCCAAAAAGTCCCACATATGTGGTATCCCCGTACTCAGGAGAAGCAGCAGAATTTATTTTGGGGTGTCATTTCACATATGCCCATAGCATGTGTGAGCAATATATCATTTAGTGACAACTTTGTGTAAAAAAAAATAAATAAATTTTTTTTGTCATTATTCAATCGCTTGAGGCAAAAAAATAAAATATTCAATGGGCTCAACATGCCACTTATCAATTTCCTTAGGGTGTCTACTTTCCAAAATGGGGTCATTTGGGGGGGTTTTGTACTGCCCTGCCATTTTAGCACCTCAAGAAATGAGATAGGCAGTCGTAAACTAAAAGCTGCGTAAATTCCAGAAAACGTACCTTAGTTTGTAGATGTGACAACTTTTGCGCAAACCAATAAATATACAATTATTGACTTTTTTTTTACCAAAGACATGTGGCTGAATACATTTTGGCCTAAATGTATGACTAAAATTTAGTTTATTGGATTTTTCTAATAACAAAAAGTAGAAAATATCATTTTTTTTCAATATTTGCGGTCTTTTTACGTTTATATCGCAAAAAATAAAAATCGCAGAGGCAATCAAATACCATCAAAAGAAAGCTCTATTTGTGGGAAGAAAAGGACGCAAATTTTGTTTGGGTACAACATTGCATGACCACGCAATTACCAGTTAAAGCAGCGCAGTGCCAAATTGTAAAAAGACCTCTGGTCATTTACCAGCAAAATGGTCCGGTCTGAAGGTGGTTAAAAGCAGGCTCAAAACAGAAGCGTGCGCCGGCCGGACACACACCAACGAAGAGACCAACCCGTCCTTCCTGGTCTAAAACGAACGAACACGACTGGGGTGACATGCGAACTTGTCGACGTCACCCCAGTCGTGTTCGTTCGTTTTAGACCAGGAAGGACGGGTTGGTCTCTTCGTTGGCGTGTGTCCGGCCGGCGCACGCTTCTGTTTTGAGCCTGCTTTTAAAGTCTTTTATGTAAGTTTATACGTTCGTTACTTGCAAATTAAAATCACTGGTTTTACACTATCTGGAGCCTATGTTTTTCCCTATGTGATACCACGTTGAGTTGGGAGTGACATGTGGAGCAACAGCCCTAGCCCCATTGTGTGAAAGATTTGGGATCGCCTGAGGGGGAACCGCTACCCGGATATCCTTTGATTGTTTTTGCCTGTGGTGACCCTCTGTAACGGGGGGTCGCTCGGTTCTGGTAAGGAGCCAATTAATTTATTTGGTGATGGGAAAAGCACATTATACTCCTGGAGAAGATTACTAATTTGTGCACCTCCAATTCAGCTATTCATACGAAGATTTCTTCACTGGTGTTTATTTACCATATGGACACTTTACAGCAATAATTTGTCATATAATCATATGGACATTATATAGAGTTTTTAAAATATTTTTCTTGGTAATTTATTTTATGCACTTTTTCAGTTTTAGGAAAATTTTCATTCTTTATTTTTAGGGGTATATACACAGAGATCTATACAATCTGTGCTGTGTTTGGGTGATTCACATCATTGACACGCACTTGTGTCTTATTTTTGTATTTAATTTTATATATTTGTATATATAATTTGTATGCACTATTTTTTGAGGTGGCCTTAGAGACACTAAGATACTAAGGTTTATACTGTGGGTTTAGCACACACACATATCGCATTCACTTTGGGAATTTGAGGTTAGCGCAGTTCTCTTTTTTTCTTTTCTGTTAATTTGTGTATTTTTGGTGTACATCTGAATTGCAGCTTCCGACCAGTATCATTTTCACTCCGTAGCGCAGTTTTTCCTCTTTGCTCTGGCCATCAATGAGTACCTGTGCGACTACGGCACCAGGACACTGTCGGGGGAGCTTGGTTTTTTTCACCATGCCAATGGGGCATGATCAGATGCATGCACTGTCCTGTCACCGTTTGAGGAGGCCACAAGGATGGTGAGCAGTGACAGTGCATGCATCAGTGACACTGTGCCTCTTGTCCACCTGTTGGAGCATACGATGCGTGAAATAATGGACAGGGCACCTGAGGCAGAACAGAGGCAGGAAGAGGAGGAGTTCCTTGCCTCTCAAAGCCCCCTTTATCCAGACAGTGTTCCTGCTGTCCCACCCATCACACAGGAGGAGGATGAGGAGGAGGAGGAGGATGATTGTGTCAGCATGGAGGTGGAGCCTGGAACTCAGCATCAGCAGCAGTCTTTTAGGGATGTATTACAGTCCCAAGAAACACATGGACTTGTACCTGGCTGGGAGGAGGTGGCTGCGGATCATGTTGTCCTTAGTGACCCAGAAGACTCTAGACCGAAAGCCTCAGCTAACCTACGCTGCATGGCCTCCCTGATCTTGCAAAGCCTGCGGAAGGATCCTCGTATTCTTCGGATCAAGGATAGGGAACATTACTTGCTGGCCACTCTCCTTGATCCACGGTACAAGGGTAAGGTTGCAGACCTTATCTTGCCGTCGGAGAGGGAGCAGAGGATGAGACATCTCCGGGAGGCCTTGCAGAAAGGTCTGTGCAACGCGTTCCCAGAGACTGGGAGGTTACAAACTCCTTTCCCACCGAAAATCCTCTCGCTTACTGGGTCTTGAGGATGGATCACTGGCCAGAGCTTGCACAGTATGCAATTGAGCTACTGGCCTGTCCTGCATCCAGCGTTCTTTCAGAAATCACCTTCAGGGCTGCTTACCTAGCTGGTCTTTGCCAGTGTCAGGACTGGCTTAGCCCTTCTTCCTCTGGGCTGGCCGCTCAGCTGTCGGCTAATTGCCAGCTCTCTTCTCTTTCCACAGTTACATTGTTCTTTTTAGACAAGCCGATTTCAAGGCTGTTTTAAAACTGACACATAGAGAAAGAAAAAAAAAGTGAAGGAAAGTACTTTTAAAAATGGGAAGTTAGCAGTCAGAGTTCTTTTGAGATTTAAAGGGGACATTTTACTGGTATTGCATACCGAGCTTGGGGGATTTTTTTCTCATATTTGCTGTAGCAATGTGAAGATATTCGTGGTCATGTATTTATTGATTATAAGTATATGATAAGATGTATAAGATTTTAAGTATCTTTGAGGAAACAATTTTAGTTCAATAATTTTTATTCAAGAAATTTTCATAGCATAACAACATAGGGTTACAAAGTGATTGTCATATGTTACATAAAAAAAACGGGAAAAAAAAGAGCAGATAATAACATTGATGACAAAAGAGAGCAATGCCAATCGTAGATGCAAAGTTATGTGCATATCAAGATCATATACTGTATTAGTTTCTACTGTCGCCAAATGCATGACCTTTTTTAGAAGCGCTCTAGACTCTCCTGCCCCACGGGTGCCCCGACTGGTAACTAGCTGCACCTCGGGAGGCCAGAAAGCCTGTTCCCATGCCAACCATTAAATCATAAGGCCAGACTGGGCTTCATCTAGATATAAGCTGCATAGCAGGACCATAACTTCTACATAGTTTAGTTTCTACTATCAGAAACGAGAACCATTCAGTAATGTTGTAACCCAAACTAAAAACAAATATAAGTAACGGGGGAAGGGGAAAGGATGGGAATTTGGAGCCTTAAAGGGGCTCGGGGAGGAGAGGAGTCTGTCCTGTAAGAGAGACCTTTTAGAAAATAAATGCATAGACTGTCCTTACAACAATTTGTGAGCATTGTACCAATCTACCCAAGGTTGCCAATCATTCAAGAAAGCTGCCCTTTTCCCTGAATTGGATGCCAAAGCTAGCTCATATGTGTAGTGAATAGAGAGGGTTCGCAGAACCTCTCGCAGATCCGGTGGTTCCGGCGATTTCCAAGCTCTAAGAATAGTTAGTTTGGCCGCTAAAAACAAATGAGTAGTGAATTGCCTGAGTTGTGATGGAATGTCCTCAATGCCTACATTCAATAACACAAGGGAAGGGGAGAGCGGCAGTGTTATGCCAGTTACCTGATGGAATATCCTGAGAACCTCTGTCCAATACCTAGCCAATTTACTACATTCCCACAGAACATGGATCAAATTTCCAGTTTGGGAGCACTTTCTCCAACAGAGAGGGAATACAGAGGGGCTAAACTTAGCAATGCGATGTGGAGTTAGGTACCATCTGTGTATGATTTTGTGTGAAAGTTCCCACAGGGAGGTGCATTTCGTAGCTGAATACGCATATTGGATAACTTTGCTCCATTGTGTACTAGAAATGGGGATACCTAAGTTTCTTTCCCATGCTAGCATAGAGTTGTTTTTTTGAAATACCGTCTTATCCTGTAAGCTATTGTAAAATAAAGAAATGCCGCCTCTACACCTTTCACTAGTTGTTAGATATTTCTTGATTTTCCAATGTAGTTCATAAGGTGAGATGGTGGTACTATTGAGGAACGATTTAACTCGTGCATACGAGAGGAATTCCATCTGAGGCAATCCGTACTCCTCCTGCATAGCTACAAAGGATTTGATTATGTTGCCGCTATATAAGTCACGTATCCACAGGATTCCCGATTTGGACCATTTGTCCAAGGATAAATCCGTAGTTAAAATTGTTAGAACATGGAGAAGGATATGAATGACCGAGGTTGGACCCTCTGTTGGATTGTCCATCACTAAGTGTTTCCAAGCCTGTAAGGAGGCAGCCACAGGGAGTGGTACATCCCTAGGAGCTTGTGATAGATAAGGGTAGGCCATAACGTAGTTATAAAGATTCCCACCCGGTATAGTTGTCTGCTCTAGTTCACCCCACAGTGAGGAGGGTTGGTCAACCATCCATTCTTTGAGTTGTGCCAGAACAGCCGACCTGTAGTAGTCTGCTATCACAGGTAGGCTCATACCTCCCGCTTTCCTAGACCTAGTCAAGTTGCCAAATGCGCACCTTGCCTTTCTACCTTCCCAGAGAAATTTCAATAATAGTGATTGTAGTTTCGTAAAGAAGGATTTGTTGACTGGGATTGGGACAGTGCAAAATATGTAAATTAGTTGCTGCAAAATTTGCATTTTAAACGCCGCTAAACGACCCGACCATGAGAGAAAATGCTTTCTTAAGGTTTGTAGCCCTAACAGTAGCTTGTTTTCTGGTGGTAGATGGTTGGCTTTAAAGAGATGGTCAGGGCAGGAGGTAAGTGTTATCCCTAGATATGAGATCCCTGAGTCCTGCCAAATAAAAGGATAGGTGTTTTGTATATGTTGTTTCAATTTGTATAGATGTGCCTAGGTCTAGGATATAGGATTTAGTGTCATTGACTTTGTAATATGAGATCCTGCTATATTGAGTCAGAAGAGCCGTTGCATGGAGTAGGGAGTTCTTTGGGTGTGTAAGCATAAGTATCACGTCGTCAGCAAACAAACTGATAACGTGTTTACGGCCTTTCACATTAAATCCCTGTATATTGGGGTCCTGTCTGAATCTCGCGGCCAAGGGTTCCATAAGCATATTAAAAATTAAATGAGACATTGGACACCCTTGCTGGGTGCCGTTCGTAATATTAAAAGGCTTTGATAACATTCCTGATGTGTATTCTCTAGCTGAAGGTGAGGTGTAGAGTGCAAGTATAGATGTGAGGATGTGGTCTCTAAAGCCAAATTTCTCTAATACCTTGGCCAAGTAAACCCAGTGGACCCTATCGAACGCCTTCTCTGCATCCAGCTCTAGGAGCAGAGAAGGTGTTCGCTGTCTTCTTGCTAGACTGATAATGTCAGTGACTCGCCTTGTGGCGTCTGAGGTCTGTCTGCCCTTTGTAAACCCCGACTGATCTGGATCTATTAACGTAGGCAATATTGATATCAACCGAAATGCTAATATTTTGGCATTCAATTTAAGGTCATTATTTAATAACGATATAGGCCTAAAGTTCTGAGGCACATCAGGAGTTTTACCAGGCTTAGGCAGAGTTACTATAATTGGCTCCAGCATTTCTGAAGGGAAGAGGGTCGAGGCAGCTGCACCTTGGAAAACTTTAAGGAGATGGGGTCCCAGAATAGCCATTAATGCTTTGTAATATTCCCCAGTTAGTCCATCAGGACCAGGGGATTTGTTATTCGGTAAGGAGTTGATAGCTTTGAATATTTTGTCCACTGTAAAGGGCAGGTTTAGCTCATCCAGCTGAGTAGGACTTAATTTAGGGATGTTCACTGTCGCTAAAAAATTATCAATATCAGCCCCAGAAGGTTGCGGAGTAGACATGTAAAATGAGTGAATAAATGCGGCGCTACCTACAAAGTAAAAAAGTGCAATGCTAGAAAAAATATGAATAGCAAAATTGAAATCCTACTCATAAGTAAGGTATAAATAAATAAAAGTGCTTCAAGTGCTTAAAGGTGCATAAACAATGCAAATGAATATAAATCCAGATACGTGTGTATATACAAATGCATAAAATCCAAATTCGTGTATAAGTGCATAAACAATATCAATACATTGCATATAATCAATAACCACTCAAGTGAAAGAGTGCATAATGACAAAAAAATAAATGTCCACTAAAACCATGCATAAATAAAATCGAAGTCCATGCAAATATATAAAAGTGATATTCAATTGGTGATAGTCCACTGCAAACTTCTGTGCAAACTTCAGTGCCCAGTGCGTGCACCACCTATTTTCCCCAGCCTCTCACCTCCAATAAATGGCAAAAGAGCGCTATGTAAATTCAGATGTACGTTGAATCCTTAACGATCCAGCCCCAATGGAGTACCGCTGTATGTACCGCTATATACCGCTATGTATATACATTCAATTCTCTCCCCCTTTCTCCAAATACATCCAGTTGGCGTTAGTAATGTGCATGGAAGAAAACAAAGGGACTCCCATGTGTAGGAACATATAACCAGCTTTTTAATAGTAATATCCACACTTACATTTAAAATAATGACAGCTATCCCGTAGCAGACTCGAACTTCCGGTCTCGGCCGCGACCGGAAGTAACTTGCGCACCACCTAGCTCCTTCCCTGACGCGTTGCGTCACACCTCGTGACTTTTTCAACTTTTGTAGGTAGCGCCGCATTTATTCACTCATTTTACTTGATTTAATTTTTGGTGTTGAGATCACCATTTTGTGCTGGCTGCTTCCTTTTATTTATTATTTATTATTTCACTGATTTGAGATAGTAGGCAGGTGTAGCGCATTAGTATTTTTTCTTTATATGCGGAGTAGACATGTCGTCAGGCAGATTGTACAAGGACGCATAATAATCGCTAAAAGAGTCTGCAATTTTCTGCGGATCCTGTTCTTTAGCGTTAGATTTTGGATCAATCAAATAGGGAATTTTGGATTTGAAGCGCTGTCCTCGTATTCTACGAGCCAGGGCCTTACCCGCCTTGTTACCAGTAGAGTAGAAGGACAACTTTAGTCTTTTTTTCCTTTTGTTCAAATTTGTGTAATAGGAGAAATCTAAGATCATGATGTAAGTTGGCTAGTTTAAAATGAAGATCAGGGGAAGGTTGTGTTTTGTGCAAGCCCTCTAGGGTTTCGATATTTTTCAAAAGCTCGTCCAATTGTCGCTGCCTCTGCCTCCTCACTCTGGCCCCATAAAAATGCCACCAATAAATGCCTTATGAGTGTTCCACACAGTAGACGGTGTGACGTCAGGGGTGGCGTTGAAGCAGAAAAATTCGGAGAGGTGGCTTTCCAGCACAGTTTTAGTACCAGAGTTCTGAATTATGTGGGCATTCGCTCTCCACAGGTAAGTGGTGGAAGCGAGGTTGTTATCTGCAATCTGGACCAGAACTGAACCATGATATCACATTAATTTTGGTATTGGAGATTTTTTGAAGAAGCCACCTGTCCGACAGAAACAAGTTAATCCTACTGTAGGAGTGATGCCTGTGAGAGTAGAAGGAATAGTCCCTCTCACAGGCATGTCTACAACGCCAAACATCATAAAGTTCATTAGATCTTAAGAAATTAGCTAAAGATAACATTCTTTTGGAGGGGGTAGCAGTAGAATCTATCCCTGGGTCAGGGGTAATATTAAAGTCCCCACATAACATCAATGCTCCTTCCTTCACTTTACGTACTTTCTTCATAAGATTATTTAGGAAATGAACCTGGCGAGCATTGAGAACATAAACATTAACCAATGTGTAGCGATGATTATTAATGTCACAAATCAATATGATAAATCGGCCATTAGGATCTATAATTTGTTGATACAACTGAAAGGAAATCGAGTCCTTGATTGCAATCATGACCCCCCTCTTCTTCTCCTGTGCATTAGCATAATAATAGTGTTGGAATCCTTTGGCCATACATTTGGGGGGTGCGTCTTTGCGAAAATGCGTCTCTTGTACACATAGAATGTCGCAATGTGTCGACTGGGCTTCAGACCAAAGAGAGAATCTCTTAGCTGGATGATTGAGCCTGTGGGCATTACCGATAAAATGGTGACTGGCATGATCCTTAGAAATGATAAAGCTCAGCAGTAGGATTCGTATGTACTCACAGATACCAGTGTTTTGAAGTTTTCTCAATGAAGAATAGAGACGGGGACCATCCCAGTAGCAAAGTTCTTCCGGCGATCTCTTGGTCAGGGAGAGGACTGGATTTAGGACAACGAGGTCCCTTGAAGGCAATAAGAATATTGACAGCTCCTGAAAAAGTAAAGGGAAGGGAAGGGAAAACAAAACCAACAGTGTTGAACAAATAGTTAAAAGGAGGGTCGTCATAACCCATGTGCAGAATGTATCCGCACAAGATAACGGGGTAATTGGACCAGCAAGTGGCTCCGGTGTGCGGGGCCTACAGGTCAGGCCGCTCCTTGCGGCGTCCAGGTCGCAGGTAAGAAATAGGTAACTGTTGCCAGCAGTGCATTATTCATGAGGTAAATTCTTTGGAAGGTCAGGCTTGGGTGAGTCTAACGAATCCTCCAGAAGGATCTTCCATGACTTGAGAAGTTCAAGGCCTTTAGTAGGCGAGGAAATTATATAATTAGTCCCCTCCTTGTGCACAATCAGTTTAGTGGGGAACCCCCATTTATAGCTGATGCGGTGGTTTCGCAGTACTTTAGTAATGTTGTTTACATTTTTACGGAGCTGCAGAGTATGTTGCGAAAGATCCGCATAAAACTGGAGACCTGAAAATTCCGTATTATGGTGTTCCCCCTTTCTCATCATCTGCATTAAGCGATCTTTAGTTTGATAAAAATGCATGCGAAACAAAACGTCTCTGGGCACACGAGCTGGTATAAAGGTAGGCTTTGGGATGCAGTGTATCCGATCAATAGATATCTCAATGGGTATTAGATCTGGCATGAGAGTGGATAACAGTTTTGTGACATAAGGACGCAGATCAGCTTCAGCTATTGACTCAGGAATACCCCTTAGTTTAACATTGTTCCTTCTGGCCCTGTCTTCTAAATCTGCCAGTTTTGCTTTAACCCAGCCTTGCTCTTCCTCTACTGTGCCATGTACATCGATTAAATCGTTGATTGTGGAAGCATATTACCCCATTTTAGTCTCTATATGGTCCACCCTGTGTCCCATTTCTTTTAGATCAGTGCAAAAACTTCTCATGCAGGCCATCATATCATTATGTAAAGAGCTGCACAGAGATATGAGCATATCTTTGAGTGTTGTGTCAAGGACAGGCTGATTATTGGTTGGGAAAGTCATAATGGAGTCAGGGAGTTCCTGTAAATCAGTGGGAGAGCTCACCTCAGCTTGTTGCACTGTATCCAGGCCTTCCCTTCTGCTCCTTGTCTTGGCCGGGCTTCTGCTCGATGGGGTGGATGCCTGAGAGTCTGAGAGTCTGGGTACTGCCGGTCAGGGCAGTGCATCTGCCCTCCGCTCCGCTCCGGGGAGGCGGAGAGGTGGCGCGTAGTGGAGGAAGCACCGCCGCCATCTAGGGCCCGCCGGCCTGGCGGCTGTGAAAAGTAAGCCGTCAGGTTCCTGGCCTTTTTGTCCGCTCTTTTACGCCTGGACATGGCTAGTGGGCTTCTCCGACCTAGAACGCTGCTCAGGGGATAATTAATACCACCTCTGAGCTCCGTGAGCCGCTCCGTTGTCCCGCTGTGTGTCGGAGCTCCCGAGCTACACGTCCATCTTGGCTGAGATCAAGCCACGCCCCCTGAGGAAACAATTTTAAAGGACAGCCGAGCTAGGAGGTTTTGGGTAGTTAAGGAAATTGACACAGAGAGAGTTTTGTTAAGAATAAAGATTTTTAAAGTGTCACAGCTAGTTTCATTTGGATTATCAGATAAAAAGTGTTGTTAAAATAAGGATTTTTTGTGTAGGCTTACCCTGTTTGTCTGTTTGTCTGTTTGTTCATTTGTTTGTTGATTATTTGTTTATTGTTGTTTGCTGAAGTTATAATGAGTCGGTACCGGTGGGTTGGTAGAATGTGCAGATCAGTGTAGATCACTGTTTGGCAACAGGCACGGGAAAAGGTTCAACCAAGGGCAAAAAGAGAGAGAGTTTGTGGGGATTGTCAAGAATTGGGAATTCTAAGGATATCGGGGCAGTTGCTGAGGCTGCTCCCTTGATATCCACACCCAAAAATGTTTGTTAAGGGGACTATTGCGGTACTAAATAAATAATTCATAGAAGACTTTGTTATAAAAAATTACAAATAATTTAATAAGAGCAAAAAAAATTTAATCCATCAAAACTTCCATATTGTTAAAATCATATACACCACAATTTAATAAACTACCGACGGGTGGCCCCGTAAGGTTTCTATTGAAGAGGGGTATAGAAACGTTTCCTCTACCGGTTTCACAGCGAACCTCTTCTTCAGGAGGATAGTCTACAGAATAAATAAAAATATTTGCAAATAATCAAATAGCAGCGAATCATATAATGACATAACAGAAGATTTACAATAATTTAAATAGTGAGGGGATCAGCTCACCCACAGAGGAGGAAGCAGTAGATCACAGGACCCATCGGTTTCTTCCAATGGCAGATGCGGGGGATTGTAAAGGACTCTTCAAATTTAAACAGATATATATGATATGAGAATTAAAGTGAGATGAGACATTAACCTATACACACCTAAAGAGCGATATATAGGTGGAAAGGGATGGAAAATAGACTGTGTGCATAGGGGCTATAAAAAGAGCCTATAAAAAGGAGGTGCTTAATTGTGCATCCTAAGGTGTCCTAAACATACAAGAAATTACCAAAGAAATGAACCAAATTGGGAAGAAAAGGAAAAAGAAATAAAGAGTCTGTGGAAAAGGGCAAACCACCACAAAGAATAGGGTAAAAAGGATATAAGTGAAACAAGTGTGAAAGTAAAGGCCAAACATACCGTTTGGACTGTATTATCCAGTGCACACCATCCATGTTCATAGAAGGAGATCGAACAGGGCAACACCATAGTAGCCAAAGAATACAAATGTATAGTGTGCAGGGCAGGTATCCCTTACTATATATATATATATATATATATATATATATATATATATATATATATTACACTCACCAAAGAGAGGAACTGGTAAGCATGTATGCACAGGTTGCTGTTGTGGATGGACACCACAAGTGTATTGTAGGTTAGCACACCAGGTAATCATAATGAGTTGGTGGGGAGTAGGGATGAGCTTGGTGTTCAAGTTGAACGCATGTTCTACTTGAACACCGGCTGTTCGCCTGTTCGGCGAAGCCAGAACTCTGTGGGCCGTTTGCGCCAAATTCGTGTGGCGCTCATGGCCCACAATGCACTGCTCCATCGCAGTGCATTGCTGGCTCATGATTGGCCAAGCATGCACTGTGACCCCGCAGGCTTGGCCAATCACAGCGCCGGCAGCGAGGAGAGCCATGATTGGCCACTAGGGATGAGCCGAACACCCCCCGGTTCGGTTCGCATCAGAACTTTGGAACGGACCGCAAATTCGTACGAACTTTAGAACCTAATTGAAGTCTATGGGACTCGAACGTTCGAAATAAAAAGTGCTAATTTTAATGGCTAATATTCAAGATACTGTCCTAAAAAGGGTTTGGGGACCTGCCTCCTGCCTCAGGGGACATGGGTCAATGCCTAAAATGTTTTTAAAAACAGCCGTTTTTGCGGGAGCACTGATTTTAATGACAATTAAAGTGAAAAAAAAGTGAAATATTCCTTTAAATATTGTGCCTGGGGGGTGTCTATAGTATGCCTCTGAAGTGCCAGGTGTTTCCCGTGTTTAGAACAGTCCCTACACAAAATGACATTTTATGGAAAAAAAAGTCATTTAAAACTGCTTGCAGTTTTAATGTAATATCTGGTTCCGGCAATATGGATGAAAATCATCATTGTGAAAAATGCCATGGGTAGCCCCCCTGCCCATTGCCAGCCCCTATTAAAAAAAAGGAAAGACGTGGGGCCCCCAGGCCCTATATACTCAGAACAGCAGTATACAGGCGGTGCAAACAAGACAGGGACTGTGTAGGTTTGTTGTGTTAAGTAGAATATGTTTGTAATTTTGAACTGCTACATTTTTAAAGTGTAGCTCCAGTCAAAAAATCTATTTTTAAGCTTTTTGGAAAACATAGGGAAGGGTTATCACCCCTGTATAATTTGTTTTGCCTTCCATCTTTTTTCATCTCACTTCCTGTTGTCTCCTTCTGTTTGAAAGTAGCAGACGTTTGTAAGTTGGATGTTTGAAAGTAGGGGCCTGCCCTATATGCTCTGCAGAAATGGCGGAACAAGGTGTTGGTGTTGCTACAACATTGTAAGCCCTCAAAGTGACTCTTGGTGGGCGCTGGAGCGCCCTGCTGTGAACGATTATATCAAGAATTGTAATTACATGCCATTGTTGAACAGTGGTAGAAAAATTGGGCCTTTGGTGGTTGTGGTGCTGGTGCCACAACACTATAAGTCCTCACAGTTACTCTCGGTGGGCACAGGAACGGGCTCTGCTGTGAAATATTATATAAAAAATTGTAATTACATGCCCCTGTTAAACAGGGGCTGAAAAATTGGGCCTTAGGCACTGGTGCTGGTGCCACGACACTGCAACCTCTCCCATATACTATTGTTGTAATGCAGGAATGAGCCCTGCTGCAAAGCATTGCATCAAAAATTGTAATTAAACGCCCCTGTTAAACAGGGGCAGAAAAATTGGGCCTTAGGCACTGGTGCTGGTGCCACGACACTGCAACCTCTCCCATATACTCTATTTGTAGTGCAGGAATGAGCCCTGCTGCAAAGCATTGCTTCAAAAATTGTAATTAAATGCCCCTGTTAAACAGGGGCAGAAAAATTGTGCCTTAGGCACTGGTGCTGGTGTCACGACACTGCAACCTCTCCCATATACTATAGTTGTAGTGCAGGAATGAGCCCTGCTGCAAAGCATTGCATCAAAAATTGTAATTAAACGCCCCTGTTAAACATGGGCACCAAAAATGTTCTTCCAACATATCAGCAGAGGAGGAAGAGGACAGACAATCAACATAACAGGACAGTCACTCAGAATCAGCATAGGCAGTCTTGAAGGGATGTGATATTTCAAAAAAAAAGAAATATTCGGTTACATCAGCTTCAGGTGCTTGGTAGCTGTGGGTGATCCAAGACTGATTCATCTTTATAAAGGTCAGTCGATCAACCGAGTCGGTAGACAGGTGCACCCTGTGATCGGTAACAAAGCCACCAGCAGCACTGAAGGTGCGTTCCGAAAGAACGCTGGATGCAGGACAGGCCAGTAGCTCAATAGCATACTGTGCAAGCTCTGGCCAGTGATCCATCCTCAAGACCCAGGAAGCCAGAGGATTTTCGGTGGGAAAGGTGTCCAAGTCTGACCTTGCCCCTAGGTATTCCTGCACCATGTAAATCAGACGCTGGCGATGGTTGCTGGAACCGACCATACCTTGGGGCTGCAGACTAAAAAAATTTCTGTACACAAAAAGCACAGCAGCCAACACCTAAACAAACAAAGTTGAACAAGCAAAAAGTAAAAAATAGTGTAGCGCTTCTTAAGTGATAAATGTAATCAACATGTGTTAGGAGAATGATCATATAACAAAGATCGTATAAATAATATATATGAGCAAAATAAAGTCCAAGAAATGGGTATAAGCTTCCGTGATAAAGCTGGCACGAAGATGGTCAGACCGTATCAAAGTAAGAGGCAAATCCTACTAAACGAATATGTCCATGTACATCAGCTTGTCTGGAAACATTAAGGAAAGTAGATAGATACTTCTTACCAACTATGTTGGACTCACACAGTCGTATGACAGTTGAGTCAGTAAGGCTTGGGGTCTCAATCTGGGACCGAGGAGTGGATCAGGAAGGTCCGTCAACTTGGTGGGGAAACTCCAAAAGACTGTATGCCCAATGATGAATCTCACCGATGGAACTTCAGAATGGTTTGGAAATCCAGCTCAGATGCGGCCCATTACACACCGATACTCCAAATACCCCAAGATGAAGGGGAAGGTATTTTGGGGGTTTTTAGACCAAAAAAGAAAAAAGGAAGAAAGAGCTCCACATGGTGCGGGTCAGGCGAGACGATAAATACAGTCATAGGAGGGATGACTATTCACACAGTACTCCTATTCGTACCTATAATCGTTATCTACCTCTTAGGGATGATGATAACTTTGATTTTCAACGCGACCCTCCTCCCTATATGACATATAATGATGAGCCTCCATCCAGACCTCCATATAACCGTAATTATCCACCAGGGCCCCCTTACCATCAGGATTTTCACAGGGATACCCCTATCCGTGGAGGAAACCTAAAACCAAACGAGGCACCAGAGGGGGGAGGCGCATCCAGCACAAAAAGAAAGAGGACACAGTAGGCGCGGGTATATTTAACCTTAGTACAGCAACATTATCAGCGAGTGAAAAACGCATTTTAGATAAGGGCCTTAAATTTGTCCCACCAAGAAAACTCAACAAATTCAATACATTCATTGACGTGCAGAAATTCATTCGGAAGTTACACATTCAGAGACATTTTTTGTCCTCACCTAGCAGTACTAACACGATTCCTGACTCTACATCAGTTAGACATTCCGGATTGAGCAACCCCTCTTTGTTCAACCCAGGCATTCTACCCCCATCGATCAATGTTTTCAAAAACCTTATTTTAAATGATTTGGACCTATTAAAAAGTTACCTATTAAAAAGGTACATCAAGACCCCTCTATAGCCCAGGGTCTCAAATCTTTATGTGAAAGAAAAAATCTTATCATCCGCCCTGCAGATAAGGGGGGTGGTTTAGTGGTATTAGACAAAATATGTTACATTGATGAAATGAACAGGTTACTGAATGATGCTACTACCTATAGCCTTTTACCAGGTGATCCTACCTCCAAATATAAAAAAGAACTCACACAGATTATAGACGAAGGCTTCTCTCTGAACATCTTAAACAAAAAAGAGAGGGAATTCATGATTCCACTGGCACCACGCATTCCGACAATATATCAACTCCCCAAGATACACAAGGATTTGGTGAATCCACCAGGCTGCCCAATTGTTAGTGGTATAGATTCCATTACCTCGCGAATAGGTAAATACATAGACACTTACCTCCAGCCCTTAGTAAGGAACATACCATCTTATTTACAGGATACAGGTGACACAATCCGACTACTAGAGAATATACAATATCATGACGATCTTATCCTAGTCACAGCGGATGTATCTGCGTTGTATACCTCTATTCCACAGGATTTAGGTCTAGGAGCTGTTGAATTATTTCTTTCCAGGGATCCCACACTCCCTGTGATACACAGAAACTTCCTCATGCAATTATTGGAATTTGCCATGTCTCACAATTACTTTTGGTTTCAGGGCACCTTCTATACCCAGACCAGAGGGGTTGCCATGGGGGCAAAATATGCACCCAGCCTGGCCAATCTGTTTATGGCCCAGTGGGAGGAGGATGTCGTCTATGCCCTTGACAGGCCGGAATTGGTGCTGTGGGCCAGGTATATAGACGACATCCTCCTCCTGTGGAGGGGCAGTCGACCATCCTTAGATGCCTTCATGGCAACCCTCAATAGTAATGATCGTGGTATCCAGCTCACCTTTGAGGCCAGCACAACTAACATCCATTTTCTTGACTTAGAAGTCACAGTAGTGCAGAAACGCCTAGTCCTGAGAACTTTTTTTAAGCCAACAGACCGGAACGGATATATTCCCGTCGATAGCTGCCACCACCGTCAATGGCTTAGATCCATTCCACGTGGACAATTCCTCAGGCTTAGGCGTAACTGCACGAATACTAGTGACTTCATCTCTCAATCCTATACCATCCGTAAGAGGTTCCTAGACAAGGGCTATGATCCATGCGCCCTTGATGCTGACATCCAAGCAGCCCTACATACAGATAGGGCTTCCCTTATTCAGAAGAAAGTCAAATCAAGAACAAATGATAAATTCAAATGGTCTTTCTTTACGACCTTCTCTACACAACACACTGAGATAAAGAGAATCATTAATAGGCACTGGAAGGTGTTATCTAGTGACAAAATCCTAGGTGGAATAATTCCTGAGAAAGCCAGAATTATTTACAGGGGAGCCCGATCGATACAAAACGATATCTCCCCCAATGTAATTGACATCCCTAGACCTATACAATTTTTCCCACAGAGTAAGGGATATTTTCCCTGTAGAAAATGCAACGTATGCATACACAACACGTTGGGTAGGGGGAAAAGTGACTCTTTTACATCCACAGCCACCTCACGTAGGTACTTGATGAAACACTTTACCACCTGTACCACCAGGTATATTGTTTATTTGATCACCTGTCCGTGCAATCAACAATATGTTGGCCGCACCATTCGTAACTTCTCAATTAGAGTCAACGAACACCTCAGTAAAATCAAAAAAGGCTGTGACAAGCACACAGTCCCGAGACACTACCTTGAAAAACATAATAGGGACCCCACGGGTACACGCTTCCAAATCATTGATAAATTTGTCCCGAGCTGGAGGGGAGATTCATGCCTACGGGGGGTGTCGCGCCTCGAGACGTTTTGGATCTATGAATTGAGGTGCTACTCCCCCTTTGGCATGAACACAGACTGGGACATTAACAGTTTCATTAATCAGGCCTAATTTATTCAGCCTCAGATCATCACAACCACACCCCACTTTCGCTATGTTCCCCTATTCACATTTTCACTTTTATTTTTCATCCATTGTCTTGTTTACATATCAATTACGTATCTTTCTATGCTCACGGTACACACCTTATATTGTTCGGGCGCCCCCGTTTCTGCACGTCACTTATTTATTTTCAGTATTGTTCATTTTTATTTCCAATCCCTGTCCCATGTTATAATTCAGACATGTGTGACTACATGGTTATTTTTTATAACCTTTTGTGACCTGGGACAGATGTTTCTTGGGAAATATACATACACATATTATTTTTTAAGCCCTAAGAGCCCTAGGGCCCTTTTTTGCTAGTCGGTGCGTAATTGGAACGCACAGGATTTGATTATCTTATTTACCTTATTTTTCATTTTTGAGACCATTTTCCTATTAACAATTCCCTAAGTGTCAGCTTTGGAGGGGTGTCTAAGTTTCCCCCCCTCCTTTGTTTTCCCCTTTTGATGATTTGTTTTCTAACTTAAGGTGATGAGTTGCGGTTGCCATGGTCACGTTGCAACTTGACGTTCGTTGCGGCGTGACGTGGCTATGTTTCCTCCTCTGCCTGTTCCGGGTATAGCGAGTCTCTTATGGCGCATGACGCGACGTGTCTACATCGTGGGCTACGACGCATGCGCATTGCCGTCACGCCTCCGATCGTCCTGATTGGCTGTTATGCCGCTCGCCACGCTTCGTGGCGGGTGACGTACATCGTGCGGCAAATGGCGCCAAACTCTGACGCCCCTCCCCTTTCCTACACCCGTACGTCCATGCGTGCACCTTTCTACCTCGTGGACGCACGCCCTTCTTAACCCCTCCCATGTCTGGTCATGTGACGCACATGTTCGGTGATTGGTGGAGGTTTCCCTGTCATATTACACGTCACCACGTTTTTTAGTCACCTGACCGGACTCTCGTACAATAGGATAACATGTAGCAATAGTTACCATGACTACATAGATACATCTTTCGGCTGTATATCGCCAGTAAATTAATAATGAACATCCAACCTGCACAATGACCGATCGCCATCAGATATTACCATCTTGACCTGTTAAGATTCACTGTGACACAATACAAATGGGAACAAGTCTCTTCAGGTGATGGCTTTACAATACACTTTACATGTTATTAATATTACATGGTTGGTTATCCTACATGAGTGTTAGATGCAATCTTACATATGTTTTATCTGTTGATTGGCCCTCCCTGGAGGTTTGAGGAGGTCCAGATTAACATATGTGATCTATCTATGATTACGGCTGTTTATCCATTTTTCACTGTTACCAAATTCAACTTAACTGCTCTTATCAGTAGTAAGGTCATATTCTGCACGATATTTGTATTTGTTTACTATGTTTGAACATGTCTATCCTGATTTGATTAGACTGTTTATCTTATTTGTAAGGGGTTGTCCGAGACACGAGTTCCCGCCCCCTTGTGGGTGGAACCGTTTTCAGACACCCTATATATTTGTTAGCAATGTGGTGGGTCCCAACATGCCCCTGTCGAAGACATATGTGTCGAAACGCGTCAAGCTAGCTGTTGGCACCCCACATTGCTTTTATTTTCATTTTTATTCTATTCGCTTTGTGATCACTAAGTCATTATTAATTCTTTTGACTTTTAATAAATTACCATTTTTACCGCCTGACCCGCACCATGTGGAGCTCTTTCTTCCTTTTTTCTTTTTTGGTCTAAAAACCCCCAAAATACCTTCCCCTTCATCTTGGGGTATTTGGAGTATCGGTGTGTAATGGGCCGCATCTGAGCTGGATTTCCAAACCATTCTGAAGTTCCATCGGTGAGATTCATCATTGGGCATACAGTCTTTTGGAGTTTCCCCACCAAGTTGACGGACCTTCCTGATCCACTCCTCGGTCCCAGATTGAGACCCCAAGCCTTACTGACTCAACTGTCATACGACTGTGTGAGTCCAACATAGTTGGTAAGAAGTATCTATCTACTTTCCTTAATGTTTCCAGACAAGCTGATGTACATGGACATATTCGTTTAGTAGGATTTGCCTCTTACTTTGATACGGTCTGACCATCTTCGTGCCAGCTTTATCACGGAAGCTTATACCCATTTCTTGGACTTTATTTTGCTCATATATATTATGTATACGATCTTTGTTATATGATCATTCTCCTAACACATGTTGATTACATTTATCACTTAAGAAGCGCTACACTATTTTTTACTTTTTAAAAAAATTTCTGAACGCATCGGTCAGACAGCCACCTTCTCCACCGCTCCTTCTGACCGATGCCTCAGCAACACGTTGTCCAGGACCAGGAGTTTGTAACCTCCCAGTCTCTGGGAACGCGTTGCACAGACCTTTCTGCAAGGCCTCCCGGAGATGTCTCATCCTCTGCTCCCTCTGCGACGGCAAGATAAGGTCGGCAACCTTACCCTTGTACCGTGGATCAAGGAGAGTGGCCAGCCAGTAATGGTCCCTCTCCTTGATCCGAAGAATACAAGGATCCTTCCGCAGGCTTTGCAGGATCAGGGAGGCCATGCAGCGTAGGTTAGCTGAGGCATTCAGTCCGGAGTCCTCTGGGTCACTAAGGACAACATTATCCGCAGCTACCTCCTCCCAGCCACGTACAAGTCCACGGGTTTCTTGGGACTGTAAATCATCCCTAAAAGGCTGCTGATGCTGAGTGCCAGGCTCCATCTCCATGCTGACACAATCCTCCTCCTCCTCTTCCTGTTTGATGGGCGGGACAGCAGGAACACTGTCTGGATAAAGGGGGCCTTGAGAGGCAAGGAAGTCCTCTTCTTCCTGCCTCTGTTCTGCCTCAAGTGCCCTGTCCATTATTCCACGCAGCGTGTGCTCCAACAGGTGAACAAGAGGTACAGTGTCACGGATGCATGCACTGTCACTGCTCACCATCCTTGTGGCCTCCTCAAATGGTGACAGGACAGTACATCCCTGATCATGGCCCACTGGTGTGGGGAAAAAACACCGAGCTCCCCTGACCCTGCCCTGGTGCCGTAGTCACACAGGTACTCATTGATGGCCCTCTGCTGATGTGTAGCCGCTGCAGCATGGCCAACGTTGCGTTCCACCTGGTGGGCATGTCACATATAAGGAGGTTCTTGGGCAGGTTCAACTCCTTTTGTAGCTCAGCCAGCCGAGCAATGGCATTATATGTTCAGCAGAAATGCACACAGACTTTCCTGGCCTGCCTCAGGACATCCTGCAAGCCGGGTACCTGCCCAAGAACCGCTGCACCACCAAGTTAAAGTGGTTGTAAACCTTTACAACACACTTTGACCTACAGGTAAGCCTAGATTAAGGCTTACCTGTAGGTCCAATAAATATCTCCTAAACCTTCACGGTTTAGGAGATATTTGCCGAAAGACAGGCACCGCTGTCTATGGCGCATGAGCCTTAGACAGTGGTGCGCAGGTGCACTGAGCGCGGCAACGTCAACGGCGAATATGCCGTGCGTGGCGGCTCCCGTGCGCATGCGCGGGAGTGACGTCATCACGGCTCCACTGAATGACAGATGTGGAGTTGCGAGACCCACCGAGAAGATGGACGCGCCGGACTACAGGGGACAGCGATGACATCGCTGACTCCTGTGTCAGGTAAGTGACACATAATGGACTACTATGCGATGCATAGTAGTCCAGTATGCTTTACCTTTGCAGGGAATGAAAGAGGAAGTAAACTCATCAGGGTTTACATCCTCTTTAAGGACGTGAGCCACACAGGGCACATGGGTCAGTTGTCCCTGTCGGAGGTCAGAGAGGAGGTTGGTGCCATTGTCGCAAACCACCATTCCTGGCTTAAGCTGGCGTGGCGTCAACCACCTCTCAGCCTGCCCCTGCAGAGCTGACAAAATATCTGCCCCAGTGTGGCTGCTGTCCCCCAAGCACACCAGCGCAAGCAAGGCATGCCATCTTTTTGCACTTGCATAGCCCATTGAACGCCTACGGAGCACCGCTGGTTCAGAGGACAAAGCACAGGAAGAGGCCATGGAGAAAGAAGAAGAGGAGGGGGTGGAGGAGACAGGTCACAGCCAGTAGTAGCATTTTGGAGGCATGGTGGTGGAACAACCTCCAACACTACTGCACCTTGTCCTGCATCCTTCCCAGCTGCCAGAAGAGTCACCCAATGCGCTATGAAAGATAGGTAACGTCCCTGTCCATGACTGCTGGACCATGAGTCAGCGGTAATATGCCCCTGTACAGCGAGGCATGGACATTGCCTTCCACATGCCGGTAGATAGCCGGAATCGCCTTCCATGAGAAAAAGTGGCGTTTGGGAACCTGCCACTGAGGAACCGCACATTGCACAAACTCACAAAGGGGGCCGAGTCTACCAACTAAAAAGGCAGCAGTTGAAATGCTAGCAATTTAGCCAAGCTAGCATTCAACCGCTGGGCATGTGGATGGCTGGGAGTGGACTTCTTTCTACGGTCCAGCAGCTGGGGCAGGGAAATTTACCTGCTCCAATCAGACGTCAGTGTACTGCTAGCAGAGTTCCCACAAGTATTTGGCTGTGACACACCTAATTCTACACCTTCATTCCTCTCAGTGCAGGTTTTGGAGAGAACTGAAGGTCTAGTGGGGTTGGAGATCCCAGCTGATGAGGAGCAAGGAGAGGTCCGCTTTGTTCTTTGGTGTGGGTCTTTGAGGTAAGCTTGCCAACGAGCTGCATGGCAGGTCAACAAATGTCTGGTCAAGCATGTGGTGCCCAAACGGCTGATGTTTTGGCCACACAAGATACGCTTGAGACATATGTTGCAAATAGCAGTGGTGCGATCTGATGCACTCATCTCAAAAAAGGCCCACACCAAAGAACTTTTAGAATAGCGCGCAGAGGCAGCGCCCTGCACAGGCAGAGCTCTGTGGTGTGATTTAGTCGGTGTGCTGCCCTTAAGCTGGCCCCCGGAGGGCTTCCTGCCTCGTTGGAGATGTGCCTCCTCATCCTTCTCCTCCTCTCTCCTATCAGGCACCCACGTGGAGTCAGTGACCTCATCATCCCCTCCCTCTTCATCACTGGAGCAAACCTGGCAGTATGCTGCAGCTGGTGGAACATGACTGCCAGATTGCTGTCCTTCTTGAGCATCCCCTCTCTCTGGGCTCACGCTACTGCCTTCCTCTATCTGGGTATCATCATCAGAGCCTTAAAAAGGCTGGGCATCCTCCTGGAGCATGTACCCAACACTGTGCTCAAACAGTTCGGGGGACTCCTGAGGAGGACATGGTGGGTCTAGGGAAGCAGTCACTGATGATGACATTGAGACGAGGGAAGAGGATGCGTTGGCAGCTGCTTTGCTAGTACCCTGAGCCTGGGTGAGAGAGAATGAGGAGGATGAAGAGGGCTTGGTCATCCACTCTACCAAGTTTTCAGCATGTTACGGCTCAACATGTCCAGCTGCCGAAAATAAGGACAAGCGTGTCCCATGGCCACGTGCTGATGACGATGCACAGCGTCCACGAACAGAACTGATGTATCTAGACACAGAGCCTGCTTGCCCTCTTTTATTGGCTCATGACTGTCTACCTCTCCTTGTTGGCCTTCCAGACATACTAATGGCCTGCAGGGAGATGGGAAAACCAGCAATTGGGTAGTGTATATTGTGCTGGAGGCACACAACACCCACTAACTCCTGCAGATGCCTGTATGATAGAACACCAGCAATAAAGGGTACATACAGGTGTATACTGTGCTGTGCTGGAGGCACACAACACCCACCAACTCCTGCAGATGGCTCTATTAGAGAACAGCAATAAAGGGTAGATACAAGTGTATACTGCACTGGAGGCACACAACACCAACTAACTCCTGCAGATGGCTGTATTAGAGAACACCAGCAATAAAGGGTAGATACAGGTGTATATTGTGCTGTGCTGGAGGCACACAACACCCACTAACTCCTGCAGATGTCTTTATTGTAGAACACCAGCAATAAAGAGTAGATACAGGTGTATATTGTCCTGTGCTGGAGGCACACAACACCCACTAACTCCTGCAGATAGCTGCATTATAGAACACCAGCAATTAAAAGGTAGATACCAGTGTATCCTGCGCTGTGCTGGAGGCACACAACACCAACTAACTCCTGCAGATGGCTCAATTAGAGAACAGCAATATAGGTAGATACAGGTGTATACTGCGCTGGAAGCACACAACACCCACTGACTCCTGCAGATGGCTCAATTAGAGAAGAGCAATATAGGTAGCTACAGTTGTATACTGCGCTGGAGGCACACAACACCAACTAACTCCTGCAGATGGCTCAATTAGAGAAGAGCAATATAGGTAGATACAGGTGTATACTGCGCTGGAGGCACACATCACCAACTAACTCCTGCAGATGGCTCAATTTGAGAACAGCAATATAGCTAGCTACAGGTGTATACTGCGCTGGAAGCACACAAAACCCACTAACTGCTGCAGATGGCTCAATTAGAGATCAGCAATATAGGTAGCTACAGGTGTATACTGCGCTGGAAGCACACAGACAGCACCCACTAACTCCTGCAGATGCACTGGCAGCCTTATATAGTGTGGGGCATGTACTACACAGCCTGAGCTATAATTGGCCACAGGCCAATCATGGCTCTCCTCGCTGCCGGCGCTGTTATTGACCAAGCATGCGGGGTCACAGTGCATGCTTGGCCAGTGTTTGACTCGAACACCAAGCTCATCCCTAATGCTGAGTGACTATCCTGTTATGTTGACTGACTATCCTCTTCCTCCTCAATGATCCTGCTGATAGCTTGGAAGAACATTTTTGGTTCTGGGTGCCACCACCAGTGGCTAAGGCCCAATTTTTCAGCCCCTGTTTAACGAAAATGATAAATGCTTTTCAATTTTTTTTACAAATAAAATATGTGAAAAGTGTGGCGTGCATTTGTATTCAGCCCCCTTTACTCTGATACCCCTAACTAAAATCTAGTGGAAACAATTGCCTTCAGAAGTCATCAAATTAGTAAATAGAGTCCATCTGTGTGTAATTTAATCTCAGTATAAATGCAGCTGTCCTGTGAAGTCCTCAGAGGTTTGTTAGAGAACCTTAGTGAACAAACAACATCACGAAGGCCAATGAACACACCAGACAGGTCAGGGATAGAGTTGTGGAGAAGTTTAAAGCAGGGTTAGCTTATAAAAAAATATCCCAATCGCTGAACATCTCACGGAGCTCTGTTCAAGCCATCATCCGAAAATGTAAAGAGTATGTCACAACTGCAAACCGACCAAGATATGGCCGTCCACCTACACTCACTGGCTGGACAAGGAGAGCACTCATCAGAGAAGCAGCCAAGAGACCCATGGTAACTCTGGAGTAGCTGTAGAGATCCAGAGCTCAGGTTGGAGAATCTGTCCACAGTGACAGGACAACTATTAGACATGCACTCCACAAATTTGGCCTTTATGGAAGAGTGGCAAGAAGAAAGATATTGTTGAAACAAAGCCATAAGAAGTCTACTTTGCAGTTTTTGAGAAGCCATGTGGAGGGCACAAACATGTGGAAGAAGGTGCTCTGGTCACATGAGACCAAAATTTAACTTTTTTTTGGCTAAAAGCAAAACACTATGTGTGGCAGAAAACTAACACTGCCCATCACCCTGAACACAACATCCCCACTGTGAAACATGATGGTGGCAGCACCATGTTGTGGGGGTACTTTTTTTAAGCAGGGACAGGGAAGCTGGTCAGAGTTGATGGGAAGATGAATGGTACCAAATGCCAGGCACTCTAAAGCCTCATACACACGATAGGACTTTGTACAAACTTTCCCTTGGATTTTTGTACAAAGGGCGTCGGCCCTGAACTTGTATTGCATACACACAGCAGGACTTTTTCAGCCAACTTTCACCAAATCATGTGGTTTTTCTGCTCTTTACCGCCACCTTTGGTCAACTTCTGTATTATTGTCTGATCTTTTGCATTGGTTCTGAGCAAAGGCCCATACACACGATCAGACTTTTTGACAACAAACATGCAAATTAGCTGTTTTGGACCAACATCCGACCGTGTGTACGCTCGATCGGACAAACTTTTTTGGTTTTCATCGGACTTTTGTTGGCTGTGCGAACGGACAAACTTTCTGGCAACAAAAGTCCGATGGAGCAAAGTCTGATCGTGTGTACAGAAAACCATAGGACTTTTGTACAAAGTACAAACAGGCATGCTCAGAACCATTGCAAAAGATCAGACAACAATACAGAAGTTGACCAAAGGTAGCGGTAAAGAGCAGAAAACCCACATGATTTGGTGAAAGTTGGCTGAAAAAGTCTTGCTGTGTGTATGCAATACAAGTTCAGGGCCGACGCCCTTTGTAAAAAAGTTTGTACAAAGTCCTATCGTGTGTATGAGGCTTTAGAAGAAAACCTGCCAGAGTCTGCAAAAGACTTGAGACTGGGGTGGAGGTTCACCTTCCAGCAGGACAACGACTCTAAACATACAGCCAGAGCTACAATGGAATGGTTTAGATCAAAGCATATTCATATGTAAAGGCCCATACACACGATCAGACTTTTTGACAACAAACATGCAAATTAGCTGTTTGGGAGCAACATCCGACCGTGTGTACGCTCCATCGGACAAACTTTTTCTGTTTTCATCGGACTTTTGTTGGCTGTGCGAACGGACACACTTTCTGGCAACAAAAGTCCGATGGAGCAAAGTCCGACCGTGTGTACGCAAAAGCATCGGATTTTGTACAAGGTACAAACACGTATGCTCAGAACCAATGCAAAAGATCAGACTACAATACAGAAGTTCACCAAAGGTGGCGCTGGAGTCATTGAACGTCCTCTTTTGAAGCGGCGTCAGTACGTTGTGACGTCATTACGTTCGTGTTTGTTGTCAAAAAGTCCGACCGTGTGTATGCAATACAAACTTGTGGACCACGCCCCTTTGTACAAAAGTCCACGGAAAAGTTTGTACAAAGTCCGACCGTGTGTATGAGGCTTTAGAATGGCCTAGTCAAAGTCCAGACCTAAATCCAATTGAGAATCTGTGGCAAGACTTGAAAATTGCTCTTCACAGATGCTCTCCATTAGGGGTGAGCCGATGTTCGAGTCGAACATAAGTGCAATTTGAACATTGGGTGTTTGCTTGCAATGGAAATGAACATATGGGACGTTTGCGGCAAGTTAGAGCGAGATCGCAGTGCATTGACATCTGATGATTGGCCAAAGCATGCATGTGAACTGCATTCTTTGGCCAATCACAGAGCGCTCTGCTATGAGAGCCATAATTGGCCAAAGGCAAAGTGCTTTTGGCCAATCATGGCTCAGGGGGACTAAGTCCACACCCCACAATGTACCCCTACCCATTCGCATGGGGGGGCGGGACCTGGGGGCCTCCTTGTTAAAGGAGCCTTCCAGTGGGAATAGCTCCCTACCCGCAGACACCCACAACCACCTGGAAAGGGTTGTGGGGATTGTGCCCTTGGGTACCCCAAAGCACCCTCCCCATGATAAGGGCAAGCAGCCTTGTATGGTTCGGGGGGAGGGGGTCACTCACTCATCCCCCTCCCATCCTGACCTGCCATGTTGCATGCTTGATAATGGTCTGGTATGTTTTTTTTGGGGGGAACCTCTGTGACATTTTTTTTAAATTGGTGCAGTGTTCCCCTTAAAATCCATACCAGACCTGAAGGGACTGGTATGGATTTTGGGGGGACACCACACCATTTTTTTTTAATTGTCATGTAAAGTTCCCTTTAATATCCATACCATATCCATACCATATCCATACCAGACCCTATGGTATGGACTGGGGTGGACCACACGCCTTTTTATCAATTGTTTTTTAAAGGAATATTTCATTTTTAATGCTTCACTTTAAGCATTATTAAAATCACTGCTTCCTGAAAAAAATGGTTGTTTTTAAAAATGGGTCTCCCATACACTTGTGTGGCAATAACTTGCATATAAGCCTTTAAAATGAGCACTATTGATTTTTCATGTTGGTGTCCCTTAAGGCCCATACACACGATCAGACTTTTTCACAACAAACATGCAAATTAGCTGTTTTAGAGCAACATCCGACCGTGTGTACGCTCCATCGGACAAACTTTTTCGGTTTTCATCTGACTTTTGTTGGCTGTGCGAACGGACAAACTTACTGGCAACAAAAGTCAGATGGAGCAAAGTCTGATCGTGTGTACAGAAAACCATAGGACTTTTGTACAAGGTACAAACAGGCATGCTCAGAACCAATGCAAAAGATCAGACAACAATACAGAAGTTGACCAAAGGTGGCGGTAAAGAGCAGAAAAAACACATGATTTGGTGAAAGTTGTCTGAAAAAGTCCTGCTGTGTGTATGCAATACAAGTTCAGGGCCGACGCCCTTTGTACAAAAATCCAAGGGAAAGTTTGTACAAAGTCCTATCGTGTGTATGAGGCTTTAGCATGTTTACACAAATTGTTTGCCTATTTGCCAAGTTCTGGTGTAAAATGAGCCGCGGGGTATTCAGTTCATCCCTAATCTCCATCCAATCTGACAGAGTTTGAGCTATTTTGCAAAGAAGAATGTGCAAAAATGGCCCTCTCTAGCTGTGCAAAGCTGGTAGAGACATCCCCAAAAAGACGTACAGCTGTAATTGCAGGGAAAGGTGGTTCTACAAAGTATTGACTCAGGGGGGCGCTATACAAATGTACCCCACATATTTAGTAGTAAATAAAATTGAAAGCCATTTATCATTTTCCTTCCACTTCACAATTATGTGCCACTTTGTGTTGGTCTATCACATAAAAGCCCAATAAAATAATAAATGGTATGGATAGGTGAAGTCAATGGAAGGCACCACCATCCCTGAATACTATGGAGATCTGGGGGTGGGGTAGTTTGATGGAACTTTCAGAGTGCCAAATACACAGAAAAAGAAACAATAACACTTATAAAATATAACAAAATTTATTCAACACTGAACATTTAAAACCAATGATAATGGCTATAAAGAACATTGAGAAAATACAGTTACACATCATATAGGTAGATGAATCAAAGTCTTTCAGCAGTTATGTCCCGACATGTTTCGCCCGCTGGGGCTTTTCTTTAGGGGATATTTGTTGAAAGACAGAATAGATGTGTGACTACATAGAACAAAAATACAGTTATAAACATACAAGGCAATGCCAATATACATAAAGATGTGTGTCATGACTGTCCATGTCCATTAGTTACCCACCAACCAGGCTTATTACCTGTACGTTGATGTAGAGCCACTAGTAGAATGGAAGGATGAGCACTGGGCTGGGGCTCAAAAGACTAGCCAGAGGAGGCCCACGACCGTAGGCAGGGGCCAGTCTATCCAAAGAGAAAAAGATTAACTAGAAATGAATTGGAAGGAAGAGAGAGGGGAAGGGGGGGGGGAATAGGGGAGGGGAAGGAAAGGGAAGGGAAGGGTAGGGGAAAAGGGGGAGGGGGAAGTGGGGGAGAGGGAGAGTTAAAAGGGAAGGAGGAGAGGAAAAAATTATGGGAGAGGGGTGGGGGGGGAGGAGGGAAGGGGGAAAAGCAGGGGGGCTTGGGGAGGGGAAGGGGGAGGGGAAAGTGGGGGAAGGGGAGAAAGGAGAGGGGAGGAAAAAGGGGTGTGGGAGGGGGTAAAGAAAGGGGGAAGCGATGGAGGGTTGGGAAAAAATAAATAGGTGGGGGAAAAGGAGGGAGAGAGAAGGGGGGTGGGGGGTGAAGGAGAGGGGGGGAGGGAAGGGGAAGGACGAATAAAGGAGAGAAAAGAAAACCCAAAACAAATATTGTGAAATTAATATGAACGTGAAATGTGAATGTGAGGAGGAATACGTGATTAAGGCAGGGGAAATTAATAATTAGTAATGCTGTGATGAAAATAATCAGTGATATACTGTATGTACTTATGGACCAGAAAAAACAGGGTCTTAAAAGGGGGCCAGGGGTGCCAAAATTTGATGCAGTCTTATCTGATTAGGAAATGTAGACCAAGATGAAAATTTTTAATTTTAAAATATTAATGTATTAATATGAAAAATGAATGCTTGTTCCTGCTCATTAAAGCGGAGTTCCACCCTAAAGTGGAACCTAAAGTGGAACCTCCACTAATCGGAACCCCCCCTCCGGTGCCACAGTTGGCACCTTTCAGGGGGGAGGGGGGTGCAGATACCTAAGACAGGTATTTGCACCCACTTCCTGTCCCACCGTGCTGTCTGCTGGGACACACACGGGTCCCAGAGACAGCGCGGAGCATTCTCATTGCGCTGCGCGACTCGCGCATGCGCAGTAGGGAACCAGGAAGTGAAGCCGCAGAGCTTCACTTCCTAATTCCCTCACCGAGAATGGTGGCGGCAGCAGCCGAGAGCCAAGTGATTGACATCGCTGGACTCCAGGAAAGGTAAGTGTTTATTTATTAAAAGTCAGCATCTGTAGTATTTGTAGCTTCTGGCCTTTAATAATTTTTTTTTTTGGGTGGACTCCCTCTTTAAGAACAAGAAAAAAAAAACAGAGCGTCTGTCCCTACTTCAAGCATGGAAAATAAATATAGATGGCAATAGGCAGAAAATAAAACTATAAATGGAAACTAGTTTAATGCAGCAACAGTTGATAAGAAGCAAACGTCTAAGCCCTTGTACACACGGTCGGACATTCTGACAACAAAATCCATCGGATTTTGTCCGAAACTTGTGTTGCATACACACAGTCGGACAAAGTTGTCGGAAAATCCGATCGTACGTAACGTGGTGACGTTATTTCATTACGACGGGACTACACTCAGGCTAGTAGCCAATAGCTTTGGTCTAGGAATTTGACCTGAGCATGCGTGGCACTTTGTCCAATCGGAATTCTCTACACACAATCGGACAAAGTCCGAACGGATCATGTTGTTGGAAAGTTTTATAGCCCAGCTAAAACTTTGTCCGTCGGATTGTCCGACATCACAGTCCGATCAGACATTTTCTGTCGGAATGTCCGACCGTGTGTACAAGGGCTAATACTGGACAGGAAAGCACAAAGTGCTAAAAACAAAAACCAGCAGTATAAATGTGTGGAAGCAACTACCTTAAATCAGATAATATAGTGAACATGACAACCCCCTCCAGTGCCTAATGATTAAGTGAAAAAGGTTCCACTTATGTGTGCAGACGCCACGCGCATAATTAGTAGGCAGCGTCTGCACACCTGTGAGTAGAGACATCCGAGGGGAGAGAACTACACTACCCAACGGCCGGTAGGCGGAAGAGGAGGCAGCGCTGGAGCAGTTGACATAGCCCAATTAGTGGGCACTCCTCAATCCTCCATCTCCACCTTTAGGTCAGCGGGCGTGAAGTGGCAATGGAAGTAAATAAAGTGAACGTTGAGGAGCAAATAAAAAAAGGGAGGAATATGAGATAAAGAAGTGAAAGAGCTAATGTGAAAGATGTTAATTAAATAAGACAAGGATAGGAAAAAAAAGGAAGAATTGTAAATAGTTAAGAACGATTGACAGACAAAGAAAGAAAAAGAATTAAGAGGAATAGAAATATGCAGAGCCCGTCCATCATCTGAAGCAGACAGGGAGATCCAATGACCTTAAAGCCCTCGGTGGGGAGGGCGATGGGATGACAACTCATACAGGTCATTTTGTTCGGAAGAAGTATGTCGCTACTATTACTAATGAAGTGGCACACATCACAGCCACCACAAGGGAAGGTTCCTGTAACTTCAGGAGCTAAGGGCTGTGTACTACCCTGTCTTTAATGGGCTTTTTTGTAAGTAATAGCGGATGTGGTTTGATGTATTTATTAACCACCGGATCTGCTGAAAGCAGGGGCCAACATTTTTAAAAAAATTGCATGAATATGATGATGTTGTTTACAGTACAGTGTAATAATCCTGACACATTCCTCAGATTCCTTATCTCTATTTGAATAGACAAGAGTATTTTGTTTGTGAGTTTTGTTAAAGGCTTTTTTTCAGGCAACTATGACTGTATCCTCTATTACGCAGTCTGGAATACAGATCATATGCTTCCTTCAAGAAGTCTTCATCATTTCAACAGTTCCTTCATATACAAAGTATTGAATGTGTCAGGATTATTACACTGTACTGTAAACAACATCACCAAATTCGTGCAATTTGAAAAAAAAAAAAAATGTTGGCCCCTGCTTTCAGCAGATTCGGTGATTAATAAATACATCAAACCACATCCGGTTATTAATTACAAAAGAGCAAAGTCCATTAAAGATAGGGTAGTAGACAGCCATCAAAATGTAGTGTCCACCTTAGCGCCTGATGTTACGGGAACCTTCCCTTGCGGTGGCCGTGATGTGTGCCACTTCATTAGTAATAGTAGCGACATACTTCTTCCCAAAAGTCAAATCCATTCAATCAGACATAGGGTAACCTGCCAAACTACTGGTGTAATTTACATTATGCAATGCCGGTGCAGCTGCTACTATATTGGCAAAACGAAACATCCATTTTTCAATTAGTGTCCACGTGGGTCCCATTGACAAGGAAAAAAATGGTAACAGCCGTAGGTGTAGGCTTGTATAATAACTTTGATTCACAAATGATTTTTCTCAGCTCTTGACCACCTACCCCTGGATGCCAGAGGAGGTAGTGTGGACCGAGCTTTACTCCAGCTTGAGACCAGATGGATACATAGCCTTCAGACCACGACTTATCCTGGTCTCAATGAAACTCTTAGTTTCAAACCTTTTTTGTAATCTCACTGTCCATGTACCTATTCACATTAGTCTTTGACCTTTTTGCCCCCCCCCCCCCCCCTTCCCCTTTATTATTTTTTCTCTTCTCTCCTGTTTTTCCCTCCCACATTTCCCCATATTTCTTTTCCTTTTTTCATTAAAAAAACAACAATTATGGATCTTAAAAATAATATTCAATAGTGAGTTTTTTCATTTCAATTTTTCTTTATTAGTTTCAAAATAGATAGGATACAAAAAAGGAAATATCCAGATAGGAAATATACAGTATACAATGCCAGATCTTAAGGCAGCTACTTCTACTACTCATTATAGTAGCAAAACTAAAATCTTATACTAGCTATTAATCTTGTATGCGGGATAGGGAACACAGCTAGACATCCCCGAGTAATAAAAATGGTACAGCACCAACAAACAAGAGTTCAACAATTCTAGCAGTGTATGAGTTTTTGGATACGCTTCCAGTGATTAGTACGCCATTTAGCTTTTTTTTTTTTTTTTTTGTCAATAATATTTATTAATAGTGAGTTTTTTGAATGTATTCTATTATTGAGTGTTTATTTGCTATTAACCACATTCATCTGCAGTATGTTTATTATGAATATTGAAATTCGATTGTATAAACATATATATATATATATATATATATATATATATATATATATATATATATATATATATATATATATATATGAGATTTATATGTGTAAGCCAAACAAAATGACCTGTATGTGTTGTCATCCCATTGCCCTCACCACCACCCAGGGCTTTAAGGTCATTGGATCTCCCTGTCTGCTTTAGATTACGGACGGGCTTTGCGTATTTCTATTCCTCTTATTTCTTTTTCTTTCTTTGTCTGTCACTCGTTCTTAACTATTTCCAATCCTTCCTTTTTTTTTCCATCTCCGTGTTTTATTTAATTAACATCTTCCACATTAGCTCCTTCACTTCTTTATCTCATATTCCTCCCCTTTTTAATTTACTCCTCAATGTTCACTTTATTTACTTCCGTTGGCACTTCACGCCCGCTGACCTGAGGCACTGGAGGTGGTTGACACACGTCATCATCTGATTTAAGGTAGTTGCTTCCACACATTTATACTGCTGTTTTTTGTTTTTAGCACTTTGTGGTTTCCTGTCCAGTATTAGACATTTGCTGCTTCTTATCTACTGTTGCTGCATACTAGTTTGCATTTATAGTTTTATTTTCTGCCTATTGCCGTCTGTATTTATTTTCCATGCTTGAAGTAGGGACAGACGCTCTGTATTTAGGCTTATATGGTCCTCCAAATATATAAGATGATCAATAAATATATTATTATTATTTTTAATGTAAGCATTTTTTGTTCTTAATGAGCAGGAACAAGCGTTTATTTTCCATATTAATACATGAATATTTTAAAATTAAAAATTTTCATCTTGGTCTACATTTCCTAATCAGATAAGTCAGCGTTATATTTTGGCACCCCTGGCTCCCTTTTAAGATCCTGTTTTTTGTGGTCCGTAAGTACATACAGTATATCACTGATTCTTTCCATCACAGCATCACTAATTACCCATTTCCCCTGCCTTAATCACATATTACTCCTCACATTCACGTTTCACATTCATATTAATTTCACAATATCTTATTTATCCGTCCTTCCCCTTCCCCCTCTCTTTCCCCTCCCTCCCCATCTCCCTTCTCTCTGCCTCCTTCCCCCCCCCCCCCCCCCTCTCTATTTTTCCCAACCCTCCATCGCTTCCCCCTTCCTTTATCCCCTCCTATACCCCCTTTTTCCTCCCCTCTCCTTTCTCCCCTTCCTTCACTGATTCCCCTCTCCCTTATCCTTTCACATCCCTCCTTTCCCCTCTCCCTCCCCCCTTCCCTTCCTCCCCTTCTCCCCCCTCCCCCCACTCCCATATTTTTTTCCTCTCCTCTTTCCCCTTTCCTTTGAACCCCCTCTCCCCCACTTCCCCCTCCCCCTTCCCTTTCCTTTTCTTCCCCTCCCCTATTCCTCCTCCTCCTCTCCCCCCTCCTTCCCCTCTCTCTTCCTTCCAATTCATCTCTGGCTAATCTTTTTCTCTTTGGATAGACTGGCCCCGGCCTATGGTCGTGGGCCTCCTCTGGCCAGTCTTTTGAGCTCAACCCAGTGCCCGTCCTTTCATTCTACTAGTGGCTCTACATCAGCGCGCAGGTAATAAGCCCTGGTTGGTGGGTAACTAATGGACATGGACGGTCATGACCCAATAAAATACATTTATATTTTTTTTTACAAAATATGGAAAAATTCATTTCTGATGCTGGCATTACATTCTGAATATATTCACCCAACTTGTATTACCATTACTATGGTTGTAGTGTGGTTACTGATTCACATTCTTATATTGGATAAATCACCACTTAAATGTTCTTTTATATGTGATTATTGTGCATGTATTTTCTTTGAGATTTCAATATAAATGTAATTTGAAAAAAAAAAAAGAAAAGAAAAGTAAAGAAAATAGATAGATAGATAGATAGATAGATAGATAGATAGATAGATAGATAGATAGATAGATAGATAAATACCCATGTTATTCACTGTTATGCTAGATCTTCTACCCAATCACAGTGATCAATGAGTGAGAGAGGGAGAAATCTCACTTACATTTATTTATAGTAGAAAAACACACAGGAGAGGTGACTTAAACCCCACCCACTTCCTTTTCCTATTGGATGAATATTCCACCAATCCCATCCCTTGTCCCTGTGATGTCATCAGTTTTATGTCTCCCGATTCCCCCCACTGATCTTTATACAACCTTCTCTCCATACACATATCCCAGCATGGAGGGGCTCAGTGAAGGTGGTGGTGAAGGTGTGGAGATGTCGGATCGGGTCACACAGATCATAAAAGGAGATCCGTCCGGCCTCATAATCCAGATATATCCTGACTTTACTGGAGATATTGGTGGGTAAGAGGATCCTATTACTGTCATGTCTCACCTCATACTCATTACTATACCTGTACAAACACCAGGACTTGTTATTCCACCCAATTCCTGACTGCAATCCTCTCCTGTCTATACTGGGGTAACACATCCCGACTATCCATACATCTGATCCCCCGACATCCACTTCCCAGTAATGTCTCCCTGAGGAGAAACTATGACTGCTCAACACCTGAGGACAAAACTGAAATCTCTCTGGCGTTCCTGGACGATTCTGGTCTATATCTGACCAGGATACAGTTTTCCTATCATCTGATATATGGAGATTATTATGGGCTGTGTTTACATCAAGCAATATGTCTGCAGCTCCCTGTATATAGAAGTATACATTTCCCTCTGTTATTATATCAGATAATGTGTGTAATGTGTGTGATATCCCAGCCACGTACAGACCCCCTCCATCATGGAGGAGCTTCTCATGTCTCTCTCTGTCCTCATTATCTCCATCCTCAGTATCACACAAGTCACCTGTGTCTGATTCCTGTAGGACAGTCAGTGGATCCGTCACGTTACACAGCTCCTCAATGTGATGTATCTTCCTGGACAGCTCCTCCTTCTTTATTTCCAGATCCTGGATGGAGATGGAGACCTGCGCTGCCCATTCGGAGGTCTCTTTTAAAACTCTCTTCTCCAGGTCTTCCAGACGTCTCCTGAGATCTTTAAACAAGGCAGTGTCACCAGCTGCTTTTTCTTCTACTTTCCTCCTGTGTTCCTGCAGACTCTGGACTCTTTCCTCCGTCTCTTCTCTCTTTATCAGAAGTTTCTGCAGAACATTCCTCAGTGTCTCCTTCTTCTTCTCAGAAGCCTCATCCAGTGACTCCATCTCATGTCCTTTATGTCCTCCAATCATACAGGACACGCAGATACAGGTATTATCCTCAGTGCAGTAATACTCCAGGATCTTCTTATGAACGGAGCATTTCCTGCTCTCCATGGACAACATGGGGTCAGTTAAGATGTGTTCTGAGTACTTTTTGTGGACTCTCTTTTTGTGGATATAACAGCAGGTACAGGAGAGTCCACACAGTAAGTACAGAAGACCCTGATCTTATTAAGCAGATGGGAAATTCTCCACTATGTTACGCAGTGTTACATTCCTCTGCAGTGCAAGCCAAACCAAAAACTTCTCTTTGCATTGAGAACAGGAATATCCTCGAGACCTCTCCTGTGTATCCAGCACACGATCAATACAGACCCTGCAGAAGTTGTGTCCAAATCTTAGGTTTGCAGGATCTATATAAATTTTCAGACAGACGGAACTTTCTAGCTCAGCTCTTAGATCAGCACACGCCTTCACTGACAGCAGAAGAGAGAAATTAAATTGAAATTCTCTGAAACCGGGGAAGAATGCAGTTGGTTGGGTCACACATTCTCTTACACAGAGTGAGGCTGGGCTGGGTCAGAGAAAACAGACACAGAAAAAAGATTCCAGTTTGTTACATTATTAAATATAATCATACCTCCCAACTGTAGAAGAGACAGAATGAGTGAAAGATGGCTGTAGAGAAGAAATGTGGAGCATTACAGTGAAGGTCCACACAAAAATGCAACTTACGCTGTCCCGATTCCTCCCCCCCTCCGGTTTCACATTTGGCACCTTTCAGGGGTGAGCAGATACCTGTCTAAAACAGGTATTTGCACCCACTTCTGGGCATAGATATCCGCATTATCTGCAGGTATCTACGCCACGTCCGGCGCCCCCTGCTGCCTTCTGGGAGACACACAGGTCCCAGAAGACAGCAGGGACCATTAATATTGCTCAGTGCGACTTGCGGATGCCCAGTAGGGAACCAGGAAGTGAAGCCGCAAGGCATCACTACCCAACTCCCTTACCAAAGATGGCGCCATCCAAGAGCTGAGCGATAGATCGGCTTCGGGTGCCTACATCACGGGCGCGCTGTAAGTGTCCTTATTTCAAAAGTCAGAAGCTGCAGTATTTGTAGCTTCTGAGTTTAAAAAAAAAATTAAAAATCGGCAGACCTCCTCTTTAAGTGCTCTGACTGTGCAAATAACAGCGCTAGCTTCAATTATCACTCATGAACAAAACTATATATGTGCAAATACAATATAAAATAAATGGCACTATCTCTTCACATAACTGTAATAAAATTATGTTAAAAAAATGCATCTGTGTCCATTATTTCTAACAACCCATAAATAGGAAACAAGAAAAAAATATAACAAATAAAGTCACAAATTAAAATGTCCAAAATTTCAAAGGGATTGTCAATTTCAAATTGCATCAATCTGTGCTTCAAGTGAAAAAAATGTATTTCTGTATCTTCAATCCACCATTGATCTGTGCCCCACCAAATATATTTATGATCTAGACACTCACCAGATGAAGATGTTGGTATCTGAGATCCCATCAAAAACCGTATGATTGTGGAAATCCTTCTATGGCTTCACGGGAGGCTTTCACAGCACTGTAGATCACCACATTCCATTCACATGGTGCTACCACCACTCAGAAAACATCCCAGGGGACAAAGAGAGAGAAGACTCCATAGTGTGAACCATATTACAGATAACACAGATCTGGTCTCAGATGTGGAGATAAGGGACAACTTGGGAACCATCGATCATATAGTAATTACTTTGAGCATAAATAATTGGAAAAGCAGAGACAAGGGTAGTACAAAAACACAAAATGTCAAAAGTGCCAATTTTTCTAAACTGTGTTCACAAAATATTAAATGGGTTTGTAGCGGCCATAACCCTTTGCAGGGCGGCCTTATCTTTTTGGGCTTACCGGTTACCTCCGCTTGGCTTGTTCTTCCACCTCTAGGGGTTCCCAGGGTTGATACCCAACAACTTTGAACACTGACACCAATAAAGTCCTTTTTAAAGGTTTTATTTTGCAGGGGTAACATCCAACAACACAGTCTCGTATGGGAACAGTGGGCAAGGGTGAAGAACTCAGACACCTTGAACTGCAGACATAACAAAGTCTCAAGTACCACCCAGAGAGTAGCCAGCACTTCACAGCTGGGCACTTTAAGGCTGAACAAATCTCTAGCCAGAGATTATGGAAGTCAGTACTTTGATTCAGAACTTGTAAAATCTCTGACCTTGAACAAGTTGTAACTGAAAGTGAACAGGAACCTTTTCCTCAGTACCTGAAACGTTCTCTGTCTCCTTGATAGTACTGGAAAAACGTGGATTTGTCAATGTCCTTCCAAACTCAGTAACCAGGCACTTCTCAGGATGCCAGCTTGCTGGCCCTCCTCCAAAGAGTCCTCCCTCGGTCACCTTCACGAGCTGTGGTGCCTCTCCAAGCCGAGAGCACACCCGGACACCTTGAATCCTCCCTCAGTTACTGCGCCTCAGATCAGCCAGTTCCGAGACTCTGCAACAAACGGATCCCTACCCCAGACCAGGCGGGTCTATTGAAGGTAACCAACAGAAGCATGTTGCGGAGCGTCAAACGCACCGGGACCCCTCGCGGGGCTACCCCGGTCCTGGAAACAGGAACAGACTGCTAGGGCCTCATGAACGAACTACCCGTAACACATGACCTCAACATCTTAAGTACCCCTCCCCAGACTCTTCAGCAGGGCCGGCACATCCACTGATTGGCTCAGAGGAAGCTGATACCCAAAACGTTGAACGAGGCCTGGTTCTGGCCTGTCACGTGCACCTCACTGTACACATGACCAGGCAGAACTCTAACACAGCCCAGCCAAACTGATGTCAAAGTTAACCTACATAATTAACCCTCAGAACCCCATTACCGTTTTGAGGCAAAAACTAAATTTACAATCGAATGACACTTTGTTCAAAATGTCATCCGCTACAGAATCAAATCCTTTAAACATATAACACTAGAGTTGGGCGAACAGTTAGAGCCAAGCAAAAGTTTGGGCCAAACATTGCCTATACCCAATCAAATTTGCAGGGTGCTCGGCAGGATGTTTGCCCGCTGAGTGCCCCACAATGTACTGTGCGCTGCACAATGCATTCTAGGACCCTGATTGGATGAAGCAATGCACCTGACCACTGTTCAGGTACAAGGCTTTGCCCTGTCAAGGCACAGAGCACTGTCAGAGCCATGATTGGACAAAGTCATGATTACTTTGCCCATTCATGACTCATTGCTCATAGTCCCACCCCACACTATAAAAGGTTCCTTCCCACTGGAATCTTTTTTCAGTGTGTTGTTGGAGTGGAGATAGATAGAGCAGGGTTATGTTTGCTACTAGCAAGTTATTGTGTTATTAACTATAAAGTTAGTAGTATGTTATTGTGAGTGTAGAGTGTCAGTGTAGCGTGAGTATAGTGTAGTGTAGTGTGAGTATAGTGTGAGTATAATGTGAGTAAAGTTTGAGTATAGTGTAGTGTGAATATAGTGCGAGCATAGTGTGAGTATAGCGTAGTGTAGTGTAGTGTGAATATAGTGCGAGTATAGTGTAGTATAGTGTGAGTAAAATTTTAGTATAGTGTAGTGTGAATATGGTGTAGTGTGAGTATAGTGTGAATATACTATAGTGTCAGGGTAGTGTTAGTGTAGTACAGTGTTTAACAATTTAAGGCCTGGACCATTTGGCTGGCCAAAGACCAGAACGCTTTTTGCGATTCGGCACTGCGTCACTTTAACTGACAATTGCATGGTCGTGCGGCGTGGCTCCCAAACGAAATTTACATTTTTTTTCCCCACAAATAGAGATTTCTTTTGGTGGTATTTGATCACCTCTGTGGTTTTTATTTTTTGCGCTATAAACAAAAAAGAGCAACAATTTTGAAAATAAAAAGCAATTTTTTGCTATAATAAATATCCCCCAAAAATATTGAAAAAAAAAATGTTTTCCTCAGTTTAGGCTGATACATATTCTTCTACATATTTTTGATAAAAAATAAAAATAAAAAAAATCGCAATAAGTGTTTATTGATTGGTTTGCGCAAAAGTTATAGCGTTTACAAAACAGTATAATATAATAGATAGTTTTATGCCATTTTTATTAATATTTTTTTTTTTTTACTAGTAATGGCAGCGACATTATGGCGGACACATCGGACACTTTAGACGCCATTTAGGGATCGTTGGCATTGATACAGAAATCAGTGCTATAAAATTGCACTGATTACTGTAAAAATGACACTGGCAGTGAAAGGGGTTAACCAGGAGGGGGCGCTGAAGGGGTTAAGTGTGTCCTAGGGTTGTGTTCTAACTGTGGGGGGATGGGCTACGTGTGACATGACACTGATCACCGCTCTCGATCACAGGGAGCGGTGATCAGTGTCCTGTCAGTAGGAAGAATGGGGAAATGCTTGTTTACATTAGCATTTCCTCTTTCTTGCTCTCCGTGAGATGATCACGGGTATCCCCATGGACATCGAGTCCACGGGACCCACTCTCGGACTCACAGAGCTTGTGTGCACGCCCACAATGCCGCATTTCAAAGGGGTCGTACAGGTACGACCATCTGCCCAGCCGCGCCATTCTGCCGATGTATGTTGTTGTGCGCTGGTCCTTAAACGGTTAACAAAGCATTACATAACATTTGGGCTCTGTTTTCACTCGTTCGACTTGTCGTGCGACTTTGGACACACATAGTCGCATGACAAGTCACAGCCAATCGATTTCAATGACACCCGCTCCAATCTATGTGACTTAACATTGCAGCAACTTTGAAAAGGTTCCTGCACTACTTTGATGCAACTTTTTATGTGACTTTTATTCAGAGAGTGTAAAGCCAGATCAAGGTTGCACTCAAAGTTTCATCAAAGTCCCACTCTAAATCGCGTGACTTTGGAGTCGATCTAGTGGACATGTAGCCTTATAGCCTAGTGCTGTATACCCTCTTTTTTTCTTTGGTTGCTGCGTTGTTTTGTCCCGTACCTGCTCCTTTTTTTTTTTTTTTATTGTCAGCCTGCACTTCTGTTCTTTCCCCTTTTTTATTTTCAGTTAGTGGGTGTTGTGTGCCTACAGCACAGCACAGTATACACCTGTATCTATCCTTTATTGCTGGTGTTCTATCATACAGGCATCTGCAGGAGTTAGTGGGTGTTGTGTGCCTACAGCACAGCACAGTATAGACATGTACCTACCCTTTATTGCTGGTGTACTCTCATACAGGCATCTGCAGGTATTAGTGGGTGTTGTGTACCTCCAGCACAGTATACACCTGTATCTACCCTTTATTGATGGTGCTCTCTCATACAGGCATCTGCAGGAGTTAGTGGGTGTTGTGTGCCTACAGCACAGCACAGTATAGACCTGTATCTACCCTTTATTGCTGGTGTTCTCTCATACAGGCATCTGCAGGAATTAGTGGGTTGTTGTGTCTCCAGAACAATATACGCTACCCAATTGCTGTTTTTTCCCCATCTCCCCGCAGGCCATTACTATGTCTGGAAGGCCAACAAGGAGTGGTAGACAGTCACGAGCCAATAAAAGATGGCAAGCAGGCTCTGTGTCTAGAGACAAGAGTGCTGGTTGTGGACACGGTGCATCGTCATCAGCAGTTGGCCATGGGATACGCTTGTCCTTATTTTCGGCAGCTGGACGTGTTGAGCCACATCATGCCGAAGACTTGATAGAGTGGATGACCAAGCCCTCTTCATCCTCCTCATCCTCTATCACCCAGGCTCAGGGTACTAGCAAAGCAGCTGCCAACGCGGCCTCTTCCTTCGTCTCAATGTCATCATCAGTCACTCCTTCCCTAGATCCACCATGTCCTCCTGAGGGCAGTGAGCACAGTGTTGGGTACATGCTCCAGGAGGATTCCCAGTGTTTTGAAAGCTCTGACAATGATACCCAGCTAGAGGAAGGCAGTAGCGTGAGCGCAGAGAGAGGGGATGCTCAAGAAGGACAGCAATCAGCTGCAGCATACTGCCAGGTTTGCTCCAGTGATGAAGAGGGAGGGGATGATGAGGTCACTGACTCCACATGGGTGCCTGATAGGAGATAGGAGGAGGCACATCTCCAATGAGGCAGGATGCCCTCCGGGGGCCAGCTTAGGGACAGCACACCGACTGAATCACACCGCAGAACTCAGCCTTTGCAGGGCGCTGCCTCTGTGCATTATTACAAAAGTTCTGTGGTGTGGGCCTTTTTTGAGACGAGTGCATCAGATCACACTGCTGCTATTTGCAACATATGTCTTAAGCGTATCTCGTGTGGCCAAAACATCAGCCGCTTAGGCACCACATGCTTGACCAGGCATATGTTGACCTGCCATGACGCTCATTTGCAAGCGTACCTTAAAGACCCACACCAAAGAACAAAGCGGACCTCTCCTTGCTCCTCATCAGCTGGGATCTCCAACCCCACTAGACCTTCAGTCCTCTCTGAAACCTGCACTGAGAGGAATGAAGGTGTAAAATTAGGGATGTCACAACCAAGTACTTGCAGGAACTCTGCTAGCAGTACACCCACGTCCCATTGTAGCAGGCAAATTTCCCTGCCCCAGCTGCTGGACCGTCGAAAGAAGTTCACTCCCAGCCATCCACACGCTCAGCGGTTGAATGCTAGCTTAGCTAAATTTCTAGCAGTTCAACTGCTGCCTTTTCAGTTGGTAGACTCTGCCCCCTTCCGTGAGTTTGTGCAATGTGCGGTTCCTCAGTAGCAGGTCCCCAAACGCCACTTTTTCTCACGGAAGGCGATTCCGGCTCTCTATCGGCATGTGGAAGGCAATGTCCTTGCCTCACTGGAAAGGGCGGTCAGTGGTAAGGTGCATATTACAGCTGACTCATGGTCCAGCAGGCATGGAAAGGGATGTTACCTATCTTTTATGGCCCATTGCGTCACTTTTATGGCAGCTGGGAAGGATGCAGGACAAGGTGCAGTAGTGTTGGAGGTTGTTCCACCACCACGCCTCCAAAATGCTACTACTGATTGTGACACACCTCTCTCCTCCACCCTCTCCTCTTCTTCTTCCTCCATGGCCTCTTCCAGTGCTCTGTCCTCGGAACCAGCAGTGCTCCATAGGCGTTCAAGGGGCTACGCAAGTATGCAGGCAAAAAGATGCCATGCTGTGCTTGCGCTAGTTTGTTTGGGGGACAGGAGCCACACTCGGGCAGATATTTTGTCAGCTCTGCAGGGGCAGGCTGAGAGGTGGTTGACGCCATGCCAGATTAAGCCAGGATTGGTGGTTTGGGACAATGGCACCAACTTCCTCTCTGCCCTCCGACAGGGACAACTGACCCGTGTGCCCTGTGTGGCTCACGTCCTTATCCTGTTGGTGCAGCGGTCCTTGGGCAGGTACCCAGGCTTACAGGATGTCCTGAGGCAGGCCAGGAAAGTCTGTGTGCATTTCTGCTGAACATTTAATGCCAGTGCTTGGCTGGCTGAGCTACAAAAGGAGTTAAACCTGCCCAAGAACCGCCTTGACATGCCCACCAGGTGGAACTCAACTTTGGCCATGCTGCAGCGGCTGCACACGCAGCAGAGGGCCATCAATGAGTACCTGTGCGACTATGGCACCAGGACAGGGTCAGGGGAGCTCGGTTTTTTCTCACCACCCCAGTGGGGCATGATCAGGGATGCATGCACTGTCCTGTCACCATTTGAAGAGGCCACGAGGATGATGAGCAGTGACAGTGCATGCATCAGTGACACTGTACCTCTTGTCCACCTGTTGGAGCATACGCTGCATGGAATAATGGACAGGGTACCTGAGGCAGAACAGAGGCAGGAAGAGAAGGACTTCCTTGCCTCTCAAGGCCCCCTTTATCCAGACAGTGTCCCTGATGTCCCACCCATCACACAGGAAGAGGATGAGGAGGAGGAGGCTTGTGTCAGCATGGAGGTGGAGCCTGACACTCAGCATCAGCAGCAGCAGTCTTTTAGGGATGATCTACAGTCCCAAGAAACACGTGGACTTATACGTGGCTGGGGGGAGGTGGCTGTGGATCATGTTCTCCTTAGTGACCCAGAGGACTCCGGACCAAAGGGCTCAGCTAATCTACGCTGCATGGCCTCCCTGATCCTGCAAAGCCTGCGGAAGGATCTTCGTATTCTTCGGATCAAGGAGAGGGACCATTACTGGCTGGCCACTCTTCTTGATCCACGGTACAAGGGTAAGGTTGCAGACCTTATCTTGCCATTGCAGAGGGAGCAGAATGAGACATCCCTGGGAGGCCTTGCAGAAAGGTCTGTGCAACGTGTTCCCAGAGACTGGGAGGTTACAAACTCCTGGTCCTTGACAATGTTTTTCTGAGGCTTCGGTCAGTCACAGAAGGAGTGGTGGAGAAGGTGGCCGTCTGACCGATGCGTTCAGACAATTTTTTAGTCCGCAGCTCCAAGGTATGGTCAGTTCCAGTAACCATCGCCAGCGTCTGATTTACATGGTGCAGGAATACCTAGGGGCAAGGTCAGATTTGGACACCTTTCCCACCAAAAATCCTCTGGCTTACTGGGTCTTGAGGATGGATCACTGGCCAGAGCTTGCACAGTATGCAATTGAGCTACTGGCCTGTCCTGCATCCAGCGTTCTTTCGGAATGCACCTTCATTGCTGCTGGTGGCTTTGTAACCGATCACAGGGTGCGTCTGTCCACCAACTCGGTTGATCGCCTGACCTTCATAAAGATGAATCGGTCTTGGATCACCACCAGCTACCAAGTACCTGAAGCTGATGTAACTGAATATTTTTTTTTTAAATGTCACATCCCTTCAAGACTGCCTATGCTGATGCTGAGTGACTGTCCTGTTATGTTGACTGACTATCCTCTTCCTCCTCAATGATTCTTCTGACATCTTGGAAGAACATTTTTGGTTCTGGGTGAGGCCACCAGCCCAATTTTTCAGCCCCTGTCTAACAGGGGCATTTAATTACAATTTTTGATGCAATGCTTTGCAGCAGTGCTCATTCCTGCACTCCAAATAGAGTATATGGGAGAGGTCGCAGTGTCGTGGCACCAGCAAGCAGTGCCTAAGGCCCAATTTTTCCGTGCCTGTTTAACAGGGGCATGTAATACAATTTTTGATGCAATGCTTTGCAGCAGGGCTCATTCCTGCACTCCAACTAGAGTATCTGGGAGAGGTTGCAGTGTCATGGCACCAGCAAGCAGTGCCTAAGGCCCAATTTTTTAGCCCCTGTTTAACAGGGGCATGTAATTACAATTCCTGACATAATATTTCACAGCAGAGCCCGTTCCTGCACCCACCGAGAATAACTTTGAGGACTTATAGTGTTGTGGCACCAGCACTACCACCACAACCACCAAAGGCCCAATTTTTCTACCACTGTTCAACAATGGTATGTAATTACAATTCTTGATATAATCGTTCACAGCAGGGCGCTCCAGCAAGAGTCACCTTGAGGGCTTACAGTGTTGTGGCAACACCAACACCTTAGGCCCCCATTTCTGCAGAGCACATAGGGCAGGCCCCTACTTGCCAACATCCAACTTACAAACGTCTCCTGCTTGCAAATGGAAGGAGACAACAGGAAGTGAGATGAAAAAAGACAGACGCCCCAAAAAATTATACAGGAGTGATAACCCTTCCCTATGTTTTCCAAAAATCTTAAAAATAGATTTTTTGACTGGAGCTACACTTTAAAAATGTGCCAGTTCAAAATTACAAACAGATTCTACTTAACACAACAAACTTACACAGTCCCTGTCTTGTTTGCACTGCTTGTATACTGCTGTTCTGAGTATATAGGGCCTGGGGGCCCCACGCCTTTCCTTTTTTTAATTTGGGTATGGGGTTCCCCTTAATATCCGACCAAGACCCAAAGGGGCTGGTAATGGGCAGGGGGGGCTACCCATACCATTTTTCTCAATGATTTTCATCCGCATTGCCGGAACCAGATATTACATTAAAACCGCAAGCAGTTTTAAATGACTTTTTTTTTCCATTAAATGTCATTTTGTGCAGGGACTGTTCTAAACACAGGAAACATGTGCTACTTCACAGCCATACTATAGACACCCCCCAGGCACGATATTTAAAGGAATATTTCACTTTTGTTTTCACTTTAATCATCATTAAAATCAGTGCTCTCGAAAAAAACGGCCGTTTTAAAAAAAATTTAGGCATTGACCCATGTCCCCTGGGGCAGGAGCCGGGTCCCCAAACCCTTTTTAGGACAATATCTTGCATATTAGCCATTAAAATTAGCACTTATTATTTCGAACGTTTGAGTGGCATAGACTTCAATGGGGTTCTAAAATTTGCAAAAATGTTCGGTTTGTTCGAAAGTTGTGATGCGAACCAACCCGGGGGGTGTTCGACTCATCCCTAGAGGGGTCCAGCAGCGTCTTTGTCCACAGGTAAAGGTGGACAAGGTCCATCCTCAGGCAGGGCCCAGTTTCCTCTATTTAGTCATGTTGCCCGTGCTAGCCATCCACAGAATGCAGAAGAAGTGGTGGGCTGGCTTACTAAACCATCCTCATCCTCCTTCATCCAAGCAGAGACTAGTGCGAAGTCCACTGCCAGAGTGGATTATTCTGCCTCCTTGTCCACAGCTACTCCTGCCATAGCTCCAGCATCATACATGGAGGAGTCAACGGAGTGATTTTAACACAGCGTCAGCCACTTGCTTCTTGAAGATGCGCAGATATTACATGATTCTGATGCTGGATCTAAGGTTTAGGAAGGGAGTAACATGAGCCTACAGAGAGGGGAGAACACTGAGAAACAACAAATTGACAGTCATGTTCCCCCCAGCCACAGTATATTGCCATGTGTGGTCCAGTGATGAGGATGTTAGGAAAAATAAACTGATGATTTTTTTCAAGAATACCTCTATAGGGTTACGGTGTGAAGGCACCACCAACACCAAAAGTCAAATTTTTCTGCCCCTGTTACTTCTAGCCAGAGTCTGTGAAAGAGACACCAGACTTTATCTAAAAAATGCTGTTAGGCTGAATTCACACCTATGCAATTTTAGTGCTTTTTGCAATTTGCAAAATTTGCACTACAGTCCATTTAACATGGTTTCCTTTGGAACACGTTCTGTAGTGCAAATCTGCAAAATGAAAAAAGCACTAAAAATGCATAGGTGTGAATCCAGCCTTAATCTTGGCCTTAGTCTACTATAATTTGGCTTCTTCACATAAGGGTTGCTTACTGTGGGGAAAAAATGTGTTATTGCCATCCAAAATCTGCCAAGGAGACATCAGAATTTATCCAAAAAATCTCTAATCTTGTTCCCAGTGCACTACATTGTGGCCTCATCATACAGACTGGCTCCCCAAAAAATATTGAAGGGAAAATTTAAATGTAATCTTTCTTTATATATGTCAGTTTTGCTGCAGAAGGTTCTATACATGGTACAGATGTGCCAATTTACAGACAGACTAAGAGGACCCCCGGTCACTATATTTAAGGGAATAATAGTATCAGCTTACCTGTAAATTCCTTTTCTTGGAGGTACATCACGGGATACAGAGCACTATAGTAATAACTACATGGGTTATGGGCCACCTTCAGGTGATGGACACTGGCATAATCAAAGACTGGAAGTACCCCTCTATATAACCCCTCCCACACGGGGAGTACCTCAATTTTGTAGCAAAGCAATATATAATTATCCCAAAAGAGGGAAGGGACCTCTGTGTAAGCGGTTATAAAAATCCTATTTTTTTTACTGTTCAACACGGGACACAGAGCACTATAGGAATAACTACATGGGATGTCCCAAACCAATGCCATCTGAGGGGAGGGAGACACAAAAATAAAACAGACCTTCATCAGACATGAGGACCTATACTGCTGCCTGCAGAACACAGTGCCCAAAGACGGCATCCTCTTGCTTACCTACATCCACCTGGTAGAATTTCGTGAATGTATGTACTGATGACCAAGTTGTGGCCTTGCACGCCTGAGCCTTGGTAGCGCACTGCCCAGGAAGCACTAACTGCCCTGGTAGAGTGCGCCCTAGGGTGGAAAGGCAGAACTTTCCTTTTTAAATCATAAGCTTGAATAATGATCTGACAAAGCCATCTAGAGATAGTCAATTTTGATGCTGCCTGCCCTCTCCTGGGGCCCTCTGGCAACACAAAGAAAGCATCAGTTTTCCACATCTGAGCAGCACATAGTTGATGCAGCAAGTAAGACTTTTATTCAGGGAAGAGACAGCACCGTCCACTGCTGGCACACTCCATTTCTTAGAGAATTTTTCCTCCATAGGATAAATCTGAGAGAATCTCTTAGGAGGAATAAAATGCCTGTCTGGGTTTTCCCAGTCCCAGCAACGGGTGCATACGGAAAGCATATTCCCCTTGAGGAGGCCTTAGAGAGCCCAGAGAGGAAAAGGGGGCCTCAGCTGACTTTGTTAGGGGCAACTTATAACCAACACGCACTGTCTCAGTGAGTGATTGAATTAACTATCTTTGAGACTGTGAAGTTGCAAAGGCCTCCTCTGGGGCTGAGCCCTCTAATGAAGAACCATCCTCATGCTCATCTAATGGGTCTTCCAAGGGCACATCTGAATCTTCTACCCACTCCTGATCTGCAGATGACGGGCCTGGAGAAGGGGAAGGGGACCTGTCACATTTTTTCCCAGCCTGGGAGGAGGACACCATCAAACTAGCTATTTTCTCCTCCAAACCAGCCAGAGCCGTAGCCAAGTCATCTTTAGTGACATATGTAGAGGCTAGAGTGTTGGAGTGCTGGAGTGTTCTCCTTGTTTTTGCCCCTCTCTTTCGGAAATACACTGTTCTAGACACAAAGCAGAGGTACTAATCATCATGCATCTATTGCTGAGCTTAGTGTTAGCAATGATTAATATAAAAACAGCAACTTCTCCTGCGCTCTGGTGCCTTGGTCTTTGAATTGTGATACCGACAGTTTAGGATGGTAGTGTCAAAAGGTCTTGCAGCCCTCCTTTAGAACATTGGGTGTTCAGATACTGGAGAAAAACAAAACAAAAAAAGAAAGGTGCACTGACCTAGTACATTACCATAAGAAGAGCTTTATTAAAAACAGAACAAATAACAAAATGGCTACTCACAAACGAGTATTGATCAAAGGCAAAATCAATACAATTGGATCCATCGCACTGAACATCGACAAATCCAGATCAGATGTCAGATGAATTGGCAAATACCTCAATGAAAACGGCTAAAGCATTTCAGGGGTGACCCCCTTTCTTCAGAGCCAAAAATAAGCAATTGCTATGTGAGTAGCCCTTTTGCTATTTGTTCTGTTTTTAATAAAGCTCTTCTTATGATAATGCACTAGGTCAGTGCACCTTCCTTTTTTTGTTTAGCAATGATTAATATGCCACTATCAAATGCCACAGCTAGATGCTGAGCAGATGAGTTTTGTTATGCCTGTACCCAGCACCCATCGCTTACGTGCCCTGGGAATAGTGTCTGTGTCTCTCTGTAAGCCGACCTGTATACACAGCCTGAGTTTTGTAACAAATGCCCGATTCATGCCTGCTCTGTAAGATAACGTGCATGCCGATCCATGTGCACACCAGCGGCGCCGAACCCCGCCCCCCTATGATGTCCTTTCAACATACATGAAGAAGGGTTACCCTTGCACGCGCACGAGCAGCGATCCACATGGGAATCCCGGGGGAAGGGAAGGGAGGGGGAAAGCAGGTCCCAGCTAGCATACTGCAGGTGGAATCCCCCAAATTCTCCCACCCCCTTTTTCAGGTGTCTGACGATGGGAGAGAGAGAGGCAGAACTCCTCCATGAGTGCTGCTGACACATATCAAACCAGGCAGGCATGGGATGCTGACACCAGGTATGTTACTTTACACCCTCTAGTGGTAGGAAAAACACAAGGCAAGACAACATCTACTCATTAAAGAGGAAGTGAACTCTCCCACTCTGATTCTTCTTTTCATTTAGTCCATTATAATAAGTAATTATCAAACTGTAGCCACTGTAATACAGCCCAAATTGCATATTACTTACTGTTTAAAAAAACTTTAAAAAACTTGTGTAGCACTGACTCCCAAAGGAGCTGCTGGTTTTATTTGGGCTTACCGTCACCTCACCTGCTTGCTTCTCTGTCTTGGGGATCCCGTGGTAAATGGCACAAAGAAAGTTGAAACTGACACTGAATCCCTCTTTCGGGTTATTTATTTAAAAGAACAAAGTCTCTTAACGGAGGGTAGAGGGTTTAAATGAATCCAGAGAATAAAACGGTTCCACGCTGGATTCAACAACCCCTGGATAGACCTCTCTCACTAGGCCTAGCAGCCGGTGGGATGCTCGGTAAAGTCTCTGCCACAGACTTGTTAGATACACTTCAGCATTACTGAGGGATGTTGATAAATTTAAAGAACTGACATACGGTACCAGGTTCTCTCAGCCAATCCGGCAATACCATAAGAATGTTGATCCAGGTTGCGTCCTTCAACTAAGTCTCCAGGCTCCTTCAGGGAAGCCAGTCTTGTACACGGCCTTCTCCTGAAAGAGTCCTCCCCTGAGGTTCTTCAGTTGCTGGGCCTCTCCTTTCTGATGAGATGGTACCGGACCATCCCTGGATCAATAGGCCCCCGAAATATGCTCAGGCCTATCCCTTCAGTTGCGTCGCCTCTGGCCAGCCAGCCCCGAGACTCAGGATGCAGGGTTCTGTGCCCCAGGCCAGGAAGGCCATGGGGGCTAGGTCAGGAAGACCACCAGAACCAAAAAGACAGAAAATAATGCCGTGCCAAGATGAAGTCAGTACCTTAAATACCACCCCCCAGAATACACAGCAGAAGAACACTCCCACTGGGCTGGTTCCGATAGACAAGTGGCATTCAATGCATCCAGCTAGACTGTGTTTTTACTCTTGCCGGCAGTGACAGCGACACCTGCGGTCAAGGAAAACCCAGTGCAACCCAGCTGAACTGGCACTGAAGCCAGAAATTTAGAGAAATAATCCCAAAGCCCAACTGTGGCTTCAAGCAACTTAATTTTACAAAAACAATAGCGCCTGCTCGTCAGGAGCCAGTGCTACACTTGCTACAATTGTTTTCTGAATCCACAGTAGCGTGTATTTCCGCCCTTACATTAAGTACTTCCTGTACTGTTCACCAAGCCTCCTTCTCAATCCAACGTTTCTATGGCAAGCCTGCTTCCCTGTTCATAGCTGACTTGTTTTTTTTTTTTCATAGTATTTACTTGTGCTGATTACCTAGTGTTTGCCTGTGTGAGTCTTATCAGCTTCAGCTGATATACTTTACACTGCATGTGATGTCACATGGTCACATGGGGTGTAGGAGGAAGCTCTGAGTGATTATGCAGCCTCCTGGGATTTCAGTAATGTGCCGTAGGAAGTCCTGATAACAGATAGATAAGCACATAGAGAGTGTGCCATAAATCAGGGGAGATCTAGGCATGCTCAGTGAGTCATTCTAAATAACAAAAAGGATTACAACAATACTGAGCAAGTAAGGCGATATCTACAAGCAGTGTTCATTACGGTTTTTTTATGCTGATTTACATGGGACAAAGTTGTGGGGGAGAGTTTACAACCACGTTAAAAGAAGTCCAAAGGATCTTCTTTAACTTACCATTCCCACTGCAGGGTACTGCTGGAATTATAGCGACCCAATTTTCACCCATCACGCCGAGTTGGAGTCATGCCAGACCTTCAAGGACGGGGTCCCCTTTGAATTTTAGGGTCACTGCATTGGACCTGCATATCACCCTGCCAGAGCAAACCTGTGGTATAGCAATGTGACCAAGGTTATGTATCCCAGGGCCCAGCTCTTCTGAGAGAAGCATTACAGGCAAAACCATGTTCTACCGTATCGAGGCTCGGGTACCATCCACTTTTGCCTTTGTTTCTGGCTTTTTGAATGGATCTGATTGCGTAGCTCCTTGACCCTGACTAGGATCATCTATGGAGTATAATCTTAACCGTGACCAACACCTTAGACATGAAAAAAAACGGAGGTACTCTCCGTGTGGGAGGGGTTATATAGAGGGGGACTTCCGGTCTTTTATTATGCCAGTGTCCATCACCTGAAGGTGGCCCATAACCCATGTAGTTATTACTGTAGTGCTCTGTCTCCTGTGATGTACAGTAAAGACATTTAAAATCACTGCTCATTTAAAAGTGACCTTTTAAAAAACAAAATGTTCTGCATTGATAAATGTCCCCTAGGGCAGTTCCCAGCCCCATTAACACTAGAAAATGCACATCTACAGCACAGAATGCAGCTCGGAATGTGACTACATGGCAGATTATCGCCTAATCTACTGAAAACTGAATATATAAATCACACTCAATGTCAACTTCAACACATGTATGGCTATTAATTAGAATGCTTGCAGTAGTTTTATGGTATATGTGCTCGTGCTGGGAATACTTTGAGTGTGATTATATTTTTATTTTTATTTTTTATTTTTTATAAATTCTTTATTTAACAATTTTCAACATTACTCAATAAACCCTTCTGTGCTATGAACAAAATTTAGTAATAGAAAATATGATCAATTAAACCTCCCACAAAATGTCAAAGTGACACGGCGGTTGTATGTATATAAACAGCCCACAAAGTGAATATCAATTACACAAAATACAGCGCTGAAAACAAATAATTAATAAACAAATCAGTGCTAACACAATCCACTCTTCAAATGAAGAAAACCAATGTTCTGAGCATCACAAATGTGCATAATGACTGCTTAATACATATAAGAAGCACATAGTTGGAAGCAAGGAGATAATCACAATCACAATGGAAAAAGCACATGTATCACCAAACTTCAGCAAGAGGGTAGCTATATGGGGGGGGTTTGGGCTCTTGGGAGATACAGGAACCGCTGGAGATAGCTACCTCCTTGCTGAAGTCTGGTGACACATGTGCTTTCTCCATTGTGATTATCTCCTTGCTTCCATCAGTTACTGTGGACATTGTGATTTTTTTTGGATTGCATATAAGCTCACCTGGCTTCATGTGAAGAAATGGTAATGCTATATCAAAGGCTGGTTTATCCCTACGTGGTTCTTTGAATACTTGTCTCCCCTTAACTTAAATGGATGCAATGAGAATGTTAGGTATCGAGACAGAGACGGCAATCCTGAAGAAGCGGCTTGGACCACATAACACGTAGACTTCCTCCGATACCTGAGTCCTATTTTTATCTGGTTTCTAGGTAAGAAGAGATAGTGTAGTGGGATGCCCCTTTGTCCAGATTCCGGTGCAGATCCCTTTAATTCAACTCCCCACAATCCTCTGAGCTCCTGGACACGCCCTGGGGGGTATAAATGTCAGCTTCACCCAGCTTCCTGTGCTCAGAGAGACCCTGCCTGATGGGACAGCAGTGACTGGGCAAGTGAGCTGTTCCCAGGTGCTGGGTCCTCCCCTGTTAAGTCTGGTGTGTGGGCCACCAGCAGTGAGCACAAGAGCACGCAGCATTTTTCCAAGCCCCAGTCACTGAAGAGGACTCAGTTTCCATTTTTGGAAGATGTCCATGACGTGGGTTGGCCCTATCTGCAGCCATCAGAACCTCCTTACCGAAGCAAGTAGAAAGCAGGGCCAGAGTGGAGTTTGTGCCAGCAGGAGGTCCACTCAGCTCCCAGTCTGTTGAACGAACGATTACTATCTTGGACACGTGAGATTCTTTAGCCCTCTATTCTATCTGAAGATTGAACTCAGAACACTCTGCTGCAATCTAGTGGACATTAATTGAACGGCAGTATAATTGTTATATCCTTTTTCTTCACAGTTCATGTTAATGTTCTGTACTATATACCCATGTTCACACGATCTCCGGTACAATTTATGTTGAAGTTTATTGTTAAGTAAAGTAGAAATTGCACATCACCGCTGGTTTGATCATTTGGCTGAAATCGTTAGGGCCGGTTCACACAGCGAGGCGACGCGGCTCGCCTCGCCTCGCTCCCGCAAGTCGCCCCCGTTCTGTACAATGGAACCGTTCTGAGAGGAGCGACTCGAGTCGCTCCGACTCAGAAAAAAGGTTCCTGTACTACTTCGGGGCGACTTCGGGGGCGACTTGCATTGACTTCTATACAGAAGTCCTCTGCAAGTCGCCGCTGAGGTCCCCGCAGGTCGCGGCGAGGCAAGTCGAAGACGCCTCGCCGCACCTCGCTGTGTGAACCGGCCCTTATGCTAGACTAGTATGTGACCCTGTTGTTGTGTTGTTTTTAATAACTTTTTGTAATAAGGATTTAATTATTATTATTATTTTTTTTATACATCAATGATTTAGGATACCAGTAGCCATCGTTTAACGCCTCGTCCTTTACATTGAGAATTGCTATTTAACCACGTTATTTTGGGTTGATGACCACGGTATCTACAGCTGGTTTAGCTTCTTATTCCCCCTTTGATCTTTTTCATTTAGCACCTCATTTCTATGTAAACACTAGATTAAAAGTTCTCCTGTGCCCTTTGTATGTGTATGAGGCATTTGTGAAGGGAGAGCAAAGAAAGTGGTGGATATCATCCTTAGTACCTGACACAAGCCTCGTTTAACGAATCTGTTCCTAGATAGGCATTTGGGTCTGGGAAGTCAAACCCGTGATTATGGTGGAAGGAGCACATTTTCTTGTAACTTATTCAAGCATCTGGGAAGAAATACTTGGTGGAGGAAAATCTTAGCCCCTGTACACACGGTCGGACATTTCGACAACCAAATCCGTCGGATTTTGTCAGTCGGATTTTGTCCGTCGGATCTTGTCCGAAACTGTTGCATACACACGGTCGGACAAAGTTGTCGGAAAATCCGATCATTCAGAACGTGATGACGTAATTTCGTTACGATGGGACTACGTTCAGGCTAGTAGCCAATAGCTTTGGTGTAGGAATTTGATCTGAACATGCGTGGCACTTTGTCCGATCGGAATTCTCTACACATGATCGGAGTATGCCGATCGGACCAGTTTGTCGGAAAATATTTCCAGCAAGTTGGAAAATTTGGTCCGACGGATATTCCGACGGAAACAGTCCGATGCAGACCACACACAGTCGGATTATCCGACAACACGGTCCGATAGGACAGATTCCGACGGATTCTCCGACCGTGTGTACAAGGGCTAAGACTACACTCTACTAGACTTTGTATAAGATAAGGCTTTAATTCCATTTTACAGCAGTTAGAGAGTTCCCTTAAATTTTTAAATATCACTTAGTGGAAGAAAAAAGGTGCAATCCAAAAAAAAAGTATTTACAACAAAAAGATATGAAAATAGGCAATAACAATAGCAAAATAAATACAAGTAGATGAAAATGTTAGAATTCCAGAACTGTTGGTTTTTTTAGCTTCCGAGGAGGGCATTTACAGAAATGACACAGACAATGAAAGACCTAATGCCACACACACCCGACCGGACTTTGACAGCAAAGGTCCGATGGAACGAATCCGCTGGATAATTAGACCGTGTGTGGGCTTCATCAGACCTTTGCTATCTAAAAATCAGACGGACTTTAGATTTAAAACATGTTTCAAATCTTTCTGACGGACTCGAGTCCGGTCGAAAAATCAGTTTGTCTGTATGCTAGTCTGATGGATGAAAACCAATGCTAGTGCTGCTATTGGTTACTGGCTATGAACTTCCTTATTCTAGTCCGGTCGTACGTCATCACGTTCAAATCCATCAGACTTTGGTGTGCTTGTGTGTGGCCAAGTCAGTTCGTTCAGAAAGTCTGTCGGAACTCCGCTGAAAGTTTCATCGGGAAGACCGTCGGACCTAGTCTCCCGGAAAGTCCGGTTGTGTGTATGCGGCATAAGGTGTGGGAGGTAGAAGTACTAAAACGTATTATACTCAGCAGAACCTCTCTCAAGACCAGATTTATAAATGCAGTTAAATTTTTTTATTTTTTGATAAGACCACGTTTTACAGTCTGATAACCAATATATTATTATTTGCATCCACAGTTAACCCCTTGATCGCCCCCTAATGTTAACCCCTTCCCTGTCAGTGACCATTATATAGTAATCAGTGGCTATTTATAGCACAGATCACTGTATAAATGTCAATGGTTACAAAAAAGTGTCAAAAGTGTCCAATCTTTCCGCCGCAATGTCGCAGTTACAATAAAAATCGCAGATCACCGCCATTACTAGTAAGAAATAATAATAATAAAAATGCAATAAATCAATAACCTATTTCGTAGGTGCTATAACTTTTGCGCAAACCAATCAGCATACACTGATTGCGATTTTTTTTTGATTTTTTTTACCCAAAAATTTGTAGAAGAATATATATTGGCTCAAACTGAGATTTTATTTTTTTTAAATTGGGAATAATTAGCAAAAAGTAAAAAATATTGTGTTTTCCAAATTGTTGCTTTTTTTTGTTTATTTTCATTTTAAAAATAAAAACCACAGAGGTGATCATATACCACCAAAAGAAAACCCCTTGATCGCCCCCTAATGTTAACCCATTCCCTGCCAGTGACCATTATATAGGAATCAGTGGCTTTTATAGCACAGATCACTGTATAAATGTCAATGGTTTTAAAAAAGTGTCAAAAGTGTCCAATCTTTCCGCCACAATGTCGCAGTTACAATAAAAATCGCAGATCACTGCCATTACTAGTAAATAATAATAATAATAATAATAATAATAATAAAAATGCCATAGATTAATAACCTATTTCGTAGGTGTTATAACTTTTTTTTCGCAAACCAAGCAACATACACTTATTGCAATTTTTCTTTTTTTTTTTTTACCCAAAAATTTGTAGAAGAATATATATTGACTTAAACTGAGATTTTTTTTTTTTTTTTTTTTTTTTAAATGGGAATAATTATTATAGCAAAAAGTAAAAAATATTGTGTTTTCAAAATTGTCGCTTTTTTTGTTTATTTTATTTTAAAAATAAACACCACAGAGGTGATCAAATACCACCAAAAGAAAGCTCTATTTGTGTGAAAAAAAATTATCCAGGTTTCATTTGGGTACAGTGTTGCATGACTGTGCAATTGTCATTCAATATGTTGCAGCGCTGAAGACTGAAAATTGGCCTGGGCTAGAAGGGGGTGAAAGTATAAGCCCTTGCACACACGGTCGGCTATGCCGAGAACAAAATCCATCGGATTTTGTCCGAAACTTGTGTTGCATACACACGGTCAGACAAAGTTGTCGGAAAATCCGATAGTTCTTAACGTGATGACGTTATTTGGTTATGACGGGACTACGTTCAGGCTAGTAGCCAATAGCTTTGGTCTAGGAATTTGATCTGAGCATGTGTGGCACTTTGTCCGATCGGAATTCTCTACAGACGATCGGAAAAAGTCAGATCGGATCATGTTGTCAGAAAAAAAAATTTTTGTTTCAGATATTTTATTGGTAAGAAAAAATAGGCATAGTTACAGTAGCCATGCAACATGTACACATATCAGGTCATATTATACAACCTACAACTCAGCATCCACAGAAAAATTTAACACTTCAACTCTAGGTTGTGGATAATACATGGAACCAAACAAAGAAAAAAGAAAAAACATTCATCCGTTGACCAATACATGTAACAAATTTCCGTACCCAATAGATGGATACGAGAGACGCCAGTGGTATACACTTGCCCCCACGACTCTAGAATGTGTATGGTAGGTATGTGAGTGCCAACCTCGAACCCTAGGGAGCAACCGATAAAGTCTAATCTCCACATCAGTAGGGATTGAGGTGATAACGGGTTGCGTTCTCTTTGGGACCGGAGAGTCGTAGGGAAATTGGACTCATATACTTGCTGAGTGTAAGGGGGGCAGGGGGGATAAGTGAGTAATGAGTGTAGCTTAGGTGCATGAGGGGCATAGAATTCCTGCCGGCATTTATGTAGCTAATAGGGTAGGCTGAACCAGATTATATGGCGTATGATGTATTGGTATTACGGAGTCGAACAGTAGTATACACGGGATCAACAGACGCTGGCCATAATGGGGAGGGGCAACGGGGGGGACCAGGAGCAGGGAGGGGGATTGAAAAGGGGATGATCCATTAGGGGGATGGTAGGGAGGAGTCTCTGGCTTCCCCCCGTTGGGTCAGGGGGAGAAATTTATTGGTAAATAATCTGTACTCTTTACTAAGAACTAGTCGCCATCTGTATTATATATTCCTGGGATGTTTGATAATGTATCCAGCAGGCCCACTTCCTGCTGTATTTCGTTGGCGTATCTCGAGAGGTGTGTATGAGCTTCTCCATTTCAGAAACTTTCTGTAGTCTGAGGAACCATTCTTTTATGGTGGGTATACGGGTGGATTGCCAATGAATGGGGATGCATTGCTTAGCCGCATTAATCATGTGCATCATAAGCGATTTGTGGTAGGTATTATGTGGGAGAGTGGAATGATGTAGGAGGAATTGAGCTGCAGTGAACTCTATCGTGTATGAGGTGACTTTTTCTGTAATGCGGTGGACCTCCTTCCAGTACCTCTGGAGCAATGAGCAAGACCACCATATATGAAGTAGAGTGCCCCTGTCTTGATGGCTTCTCCAACAGGCCTCGGAGATGCAGGGCTTGAACTTATGTAACACTACCGGGGTGTGGTACCATCTAGCTTGAATTTTAAAACCGTTTTCTTGAGTAGTCACATTGGTGGACTCTTTATGTATGTTTAGATGTATCTGCTCCCACTGTTCCTTCCTGAGTGGGGTGGTTAAGTCTCTGTCCCATTTCCTGCAGGCTGGCGTGTCGTTTGCCTTGAGGTCCCCAAAAAGTAGATTGTGTGTGTAGGAAATGATGTGCGATTGGGGGGATGTTTTGTTACAAAGCGATTCGAAGGGGGAAAGGCGTCGAGAGCAACTGGAATTTTTATCTAGGTCTTGTAGATATGAAGCCAGCATGATATGCGACCAGGGGGAATAGGGGGTCTTTCTGTCTGGGACGCAATCTGGGCACTAGTTTGTAATTTCCCTCGATGAAAGAATTGGTGAGCTCTAATGTGGTCTGAGGGCCAATAGTCTTTAAGGTAGTCGGGTTACATACTCGGGGGGAAGTCGGGATTGAGCTTTAGTGGTGTCAGGGGACCTGGAGAGGATGAGATTTGTGTGTATTTGCAGATGTGGGAGAAACATCGAAGAGTAGGGCCTATTAAGGGGTGGAGACGTAAATCTGTCGGAATAAATCGGGGGGGATCCAAGGGGAGGATGATAAAGACAGGTTGGTGAAAGAAGCTTCTAGGGATACCCAGTCTTTGCGAGTGGCGTGTACATTCCAGTCTACAACTCTGGTGAGATGTGCCGCGGTATAATATTTCTGGAGATTTGGTAATCCGATCCCACCCAAATGTTTCGGGCGTGTTAATTGGTCATAGCTTATTCGGTGTTTGCGATTATTCCATAAAAATTTAGAGCAAAGTTGTCTGTAGCTATTAAAAAAGGAAATAGGGATTTGGATGGGAATCGTTTGGAGAAGATAAAGCATTCTTGGAAGAACATTCATTTTCAAAATGGCGGCTCTACCGAACCATGAGAATAAGGACTTGTCCCAGGTTTTGAGGTCCTTAGTCAACTGGTTCAGGAGGGGGAGAAAGTTTTTGGTATATAGGTCTGAAAGTTTAGAGGGAATTTGAATGCCCAGATATGTGATGGAGTCACTTTTCCATTGAAATGGGAAGTTCATTTTGCATTGGTCGACTATTGCTTGAGGAAGAGAAATATTAAGGGCAAAAGACTTTGACAGATTTATTTTGAGGTTCGACAAGTGTTGAAATTGTTTAAATTCTGCAAGCACTACTGGTAAGGTGGTCAGTGGATTGGAAAGGAATAGTAGGATGTCATCTGCAAATGCGGCGTATTTGTATTCTTTATGGGGTGAGTGGATGCCTCGAAGTCGGAAGATTTTTATATCCAGCTCTCAAAATTTGTTGGTCGGACATTCCAACGGAAAAAGTCAGATTGAGCCCACACACGGTCGGATTATCCGACAACACGGTCCGATTGGAAATTTTCCGTCGGAATGTCCGACCGTGTGTACAAGGGCTTAACGTGGTTAATCTGTGTGAAAGTTATAGAGTCTACAAACTATGGTATATATTTGAAAATTGATCAATCCTGATGTACTGATGGCTGATCTAATTTCCAGAGGCCCTAAAACGCCAGGACAGGACAAATACCCCCCAATTGACCCCCTTTTGGAAAGTAGACAGTCTGAGGTATTTAGTAGAAAGCATATTATCTTTTGTGAAGTTGCAATTTTTTGTCACTTTTTCTGGTAAATAAAGAAATTACATGAAATATTTTTTTACTTTACAAAGTTGTCATTTTAACAAGTTATTTCTAATACAAATCATAACCATACATAGAATTACAGCACAAAACACATTGTACTCCTCCTCCCAAGTATGCCAATAATACATGTTATTTTTTACTGCCTGGATGCATAGAAAAGACAAAGTGCAGTTTGTTTCGTTCCGAATAAAAATTTGGATGAATTTTAATTTTTTGGAAATTAAGATGTATCCAAATTTCTGAATGAAAATAGTACCTAATTTAAACAAATTTGAAATGATTATTCTAATCAAATTCAAATTGATTATATTAGAATTTTGGAAAATGGTTAGATTATTTCTATTGTATATCTCTCTGTAGAGCCTTAACTGTGTCCTGAAGAAGCCTAACGATGAAACGCATTGATACACAAGGGCACACTGTACATTATGTGTTAATATACATGATTTGTACTCTTCTTTGAATGTTTCATTCATGTTCTGTTATTTTCTCAAATAAATATTGCTATTTTTCCATACTTCTTTGTTGTTTCCTATGCCTTCAAAGTCCGACCTAGGTTTACTGGTTTAGAACTCCTTCCTTTTTGTGTATTCCCATTGTTTCTATTTTATTCTATTCTTTTTTTTTATTCTATTTTGTTCTATTCCATTCTGTTCTGTTCTTTTATTTTCTATCCTATTTTGTTCTGTTCCACTCTATTATCTGATATTCTTTTATTTTCTGTTATATTCTCTTTTATTCCATTATTTTTTTTTCTATTACTTTCTTTTCTATTCTATTTTATTCTCTTAGGAAATAGGAAAACTTTTCGAATTCAAAAACTATTTGAAATTGATACGAAATCTTTTCAAATTGATCCGATCTCGAAAAATTTGAATCGATTTGAAAAAAAATAGACAAAACAAATTAATTAAACGAATGAAACAAATTTAACTAAATTAATTTATGTAAATAACGAATCGGAACAAAACTAAACACATTTTTTCATTTTGCACATGTCCAGCGTAGAGGGGTCCAAAATATAAGGAGTACCTTTTGGCTTTCAAGGAGTGTAAATTATGCATTAAATTCCCTAACAACCTATCACATTTTTGTTGAGTCCACGAAAGGTCAGGAGAAACACCCACAAATTGACCCCATTTTGGAAAAAAAAAAACAACCCAAGGTATATTCCAAGATACATAGTAAGTCTTTTGAAAATTTAAATTTTTTTTGCCACAAGTTTTTGGAGATCAAGCAGTCTTTGTATTAGTGGCAGCTCATCAATCGGGGGCACATGGGCGCTGCCCCCAAAGCTACTTATTAAAAAAAGTGTCCCTTTAACCACTTCAATAAAGGGCCTTTTCACCCCTTTCCTGCCCAGGCCAATTTTCAGTTTTCAGTGCTGCAAAATTTTGAATGACAATTGCGTGGACATGCAACACTGTACCCAAATTAAATTTTTATATGTTTTTTCCCCACATATAGAGCTTTCTTTTGGTGGTATTTTAACAGCTATAAAAAAAAAAGAGCAACAATTTTGAAAAAAACATGTTTTTTACTTTTTGCTATAATAAATACCCCAATTTTTTTTTTCCTTATTTTAGGCCGATATGTATTCTTCTACATATTTTTGGTAAAAAAAAAGATTGGTTTGTGCAAATGTTATAGTGTCTACAAAATAGGGGATAGATTTATGGCATTTTTATTATTATTATTATATATTTTTTTAGTAATGGCGGCGATCTGCGTTTTTTTATCATGACAGCGATATTGCGGCGGACACATCAGACAGTTTTAACACTATTTTGGGACCAATCACATTTATACAGCAATCAGTGCTATAAAAATGCGCTGATTACTGTATAAATGTCACTGGCAGTGAAGGGGTTAACACTAGGAGAATATTCAAGGGGTTAATTGTGTTACCTAGGGAGTGATTCTAACTGTAGGGGGAGGGGACTCACAAGGGGGGGACCGATCAGTGTTCCTCTGTACTGGGAACACACCATCGGTACCCTCTCACCTGACAGGACATGGATCTGTGTGTTTACACACACAGATCCACGCCCTGGCTCTATTACAGATATAGCGGCCACCGGGCACGTGCATCTGCTCCCGAGTGATGCAGCGGGCGTGCGCCCCCTAGAGGTCCAGGAAACCGAGGATATTATATGATGGCATCCAGGAGGGACAAAGGGTTCCTGCCACCGTCATATTACAATGACCTGGTAGGGAAGTGGTTAAGTGTGTGTGTTAAGGTAGTTGGACACAGGGTGTTATTGGAGGCATGATACCTGTATAAACACATGTGTAGCGCTGACATCCTTGCTTATTGATATGGTTATGTATGCTTTAATGTAAAGTTTATGGACATTGCTGTGGTTTCGTACCAGAGCCATCTAGTGACCAAACACACTGTTTATTATTTAAACGCACCTGTTTATTATTGCTTCAGAACAATCTAAAGACTTGTACAGGAAGTGACTGTTTGTTTGGATTCTGAAGGTTGACCTTGTTACCCAGGAGTCCGTTTGACCTACCCATGAACACTCTCTAACGCAGTGCATGCTGGGTAGGGGATAAAAGGGATCCGAGCGGCCATTTTAGGTCTCTTGGGACCACGTTGCCTGCCTGTGTGGATCTGTGGAGACAGCAGCTGACAGCCATCGCAGAGCGCCAGTCTGTTTGTGAGGTGACCTGATGGAGCCTGAAAGACGGTGGCTGGATTGAAAAGGTCCAAAGACACTCAGTGGAGAATCGGAGAACTGGATTGATTCAGCGGAGTGATACAAAGCGTCTGGCCCAGCTGACGGCGAGGCAAGCTACAGTCACCGGGCTAAAGTGATCACGCGGAACTCTGATCCAGTTGGTGAGCGGGTTACGGCCCACTGTTTGTTACTTTTTGCACGCAGTTAGACTCACATACAGGCCTCACTGGAACCTATAGTTCCACGGAGGCGTAGGAGAGCAATTGACACAATTGAGCAGGCTTGAGGCCTATCTACCTTGGTGCCTCAAGCTTTGTAAATAAGTTACTGGAGTTACGCCAGGAGCATTTCAGCTTAACCCTCCATGAACTTTGGATTACAAATAACAAAGAAGTGACTTTAGCTAGCGAAGAAAGAAGACCCCGGATAAAAGTACTTTAAGTGAGGCCTCACGTCTAGCCTTTGAAGAAGCGGGAGCTCCCTGGTTCATATATATAAATACACATTTTATATTGTTTTACATTGAAATATATTGTGCTGTCGTCCTATGTTGGGATGACAGCACAATTTCTGTAATCACCTGTTATTTTGCAGTAAAGATATTTCTGGTTAAGTATCCAGTTGTGTGGTGTACTGTTTTTCCCCACCAGGTGGAGCCAGTGGATCCTGAGGGTATAATACAGGTACTTTGCATTGTCTTATATTGTACTGCATTACATTGCACCACAGCTGTGCCAAGGGGATTGAGTCAAGTTAGTGGGATTTCTTGGTAAAGTGCAGGCCCAAATCAAACCAGCAGCTCCTTCGGGGATTAGTGATACACATGATTGGTCTAGTAAGTTCTATTGGCATAGTTTATATTGTCCTTGGGGCTATAAGCCTTGTGCTCAAACATGCCCCCTCTAGCATTAGGTTTCCTGTGGTTGTTATTGATTGGCGGGTCCGTAGGGCGGGGCTTTTATCAGATCCGCAACATCATTGGCTCACACGCTGCCTGTCTCCTTCAGCAAGTGAGGGAAATCAGCAGCAGAAGAACGGTGGCTGGCAGGCGGCTCAGGGCAGACTGGGAGCGATAGGTCCATGCAGCAGGCAGAGGTAAAGGCAGCAGTCTATCCATCTCCCTGTGATACAGACTCGGCAGCCAGCAGTGCACACATAAATCTCCAGGTACAGTACATGCCAGGACTGGAGGGGGAGGGGGGCAGAAGGGGCACCTGCTATGCTATTATCACTGTGTCCTGACTCTACAGCAGCACCTTTCACCTCCAGCTTTACTTCCTCTCTCTCCGTGTAATGCATGTCTGTACATCTTCGCTATCACACCGATCCTCCCCCCTTCACTATCACCTGTTTGCTGTCCCCTCACATGTATCTGCATGTACTGTTCCCATCCTGCAGCCTCAGGTCTCAGATCTGACCGTTCCAATCCCTGACTGTCTGCCTGACACCCTTTCCATCCCAGATTACTTTTTATCTCTTCCTAAGTGTTCAGCAGCTCAGTACATTCTCTGCACTCATTTAAGGTGGCCACAGAATAGATGATTCCTTTTTATTTCATTCCTACTACGAGGGTGTCAGGCAGACAGTCAGGGATTGGACCCCACAGAGGAATGCCCAGATATGAGATTGTGGGAACCTCTAGCGATGGGCACAGTAGGTCTACAGAACTGGGAACTGAGCACAGGGATGGTGGGAACACCTCATAATGGACACAGCAGGTCTACAGACACAGACCTGAGAACTGAGCACAGGGATGGTGGGAACACCTCATAATGGACACAGCAGGTCTACAGACTTGGGGACTCAGCACAGGGATGGTGAGAACCCCTCATAATGGGCACAGCAGGTGTACAGACCTGGGAAATCAGCAAAGGGATGGTGGGAACCCTTCATAATGGGCACAGCAGGTGTACAGACCTGGGAACTCAGCACAGGGATAGTGGGAACCCCTCATAATGGGCACAGCAGGTGTACAGACCTGGGAACTCAGCAAAAGGATGGTGGGAAACCTTCATAATAGGCACAGCAGGTGTACAGAACCAGAAACTCAGCACAGGGATGGTAGGAACTCCTCATAATGGGCACAGCAAGTGTACAGATCAGGGAACTCAGCACAAGTATGGTGGCAACTCCTCATAATGTGCACAGCAGGTGTACAGACCCAGGAACTCAGCACAGGTATGGTGGGAACCTCTTGCAATGGGCACAGCAGGTCCCACCATCCCTGTGGGAACTCAGCACAGGGATGGTGGGAACCCCTCATACTGGGCATAGCAGGTGTACAGACCCAGAAAATCAGCACAGGGATGGTGGGAACTCATCATAATGGGCACAGCAGGTGTACAGACTTGGGAACCCCTCACAATGGGCACAGCAGGTGTACAGACACAGACCTGGGAACTCAGCACAGGGATGGTGGGAAACTGCCATTCTGCTCTTTGGCAGTGAGGTGGCTAGTTCCTTAGCTCCTGTGCTTCCAGAAACCAGGGGCTATAGTTGCTTCTCTGCCCCAGGAGGAATGCTGGAAACTGGGGAGGACCTTGGCGGAGCCCCCCCTGGATAGGCCTGTGGAAGATTCTGGGCCTGGCCAAAAGAGAGACGAGTCGTTGTCTGCCTTTAGATAGAGGACTGTCAGCAAGCTGAAATGAATTGAGAAGAAAGAGGAGAAATTGTTGGCTTTGATGGCTGAATTTAGAAAGAAAAAGCAGATTTGTGCCAAAGTGTACAGTAATAGACCAGCTCTGAAGCCTGAGTTGAAGGACTTGGAGCAAGCCGTGAGGAAGCAGAAAGAATTGGCGAGTTCGCTGAAGGAGATAGGCATAATATTTAAAGAGAAATATAAGAATAAAGAACGATTTAATCGCATGAGGAGAGGAGTCACTTCCGGCATGGGAGGTGACCCAACCAGTGAGTAAACACAGGTACTGACAGACCCAGCAGAGAGTGAGAATGTGGGCCCGGAGGATGAACCCAGTTCTTCAACACCTCAGACATCTTCCGAGCCCTCAATGGCAGAGGCCTCTGTCCGCTTCCCTCCCCAGCAGCAATATGGAACATCTGAGCAAGAGGTTGAGGGAGGTATTAGCATGCTGTACTTCATCTCTAAGCTGGACTCCCCTCCGGATGCAGATTCATCGGATGATGAGGAGATGGACACCATTCTTCACCCAGTGAAAGACAAACCTATGGAGACAGCAGGATCTACCATGAAGTCCGCAACAACTGGGATAAAGTCTGATCCCACTGCCAGTCATAACATCACAGAGGTAACAGCACAGCAAGCAGGTACAGTGTGTATGCAGAATGGTGGTGTAAGCTTTAATGGCAATGGTCTTGCCGGGGGTTGTAGTGCTACAGGCAGCCCTTCATGCTGTCGGAGTGAGTCCTAGCTCGCGCTGTGTGTCTCCTGAGGTCAGTCTCTCTCATCTGCTCTGTCAGATCCCCCCTCTCTGTCAGCTGCCTGCCCCCTCTTCTCTGTCTGACCCCCCCTATTCTCTGTCCGACCCCCCTCTTCTCTGTCCGCCCCCCCTCTTCTCTGTCTGACCCCCCTCTTCTCCACCTATTCTCTGTCTGACCCCCCTCTTCTCCCTCTCTTCTCTGTCTGACCCCCCTCTTCTCCCCCTCCTCTCTGTCTGACCCCCCTCTTCTCCCCCTCCTCTCTGTCTGACCCCCCTCTTCTCCACCTATTCTCTGTCTGACCCCCCTCTTCTCCCTCTCTTCTCTGTCTGACCCCCCCTCTCTGTCTGACCCCCCTCTTCTCCCCCTCCTCTCTGTCTGACTCCGCTTTTCTCCCCCTCTTCTCTGTCTGACCCCCCTCTTCTCCACTTCTCTGTCTGACCCCCCTCTTCTCTGTCTGACCCCCCTCTATTCTCTGTCTGACCCCCCTCTATTCTCTGTCTGACCCCCTCTATTCTCTGTCTGACCCCCCTCTATTCTCTGTCTGACCCCTCTATTCTCTGTCTGACCCCTCTCTTCTCTGTCTGACCCTCCTCTTTTCTGTCTGGCCCCTCTGATCTCTGTCTGACGCCCCTCTTCTCCCTCTCTTCTGTCTGACCCCCCTCTTCTCTGTCTGACCCACCCTCTTCTCACCCTCTTCTCGGTCTGACCCCCCTCTTCTCTGTCTGACCCATTTATTCTCTGTCTGACCCTCCTCTTTTGACTGACCTGCCTGACCCCTCTGACACCCCTCTTCTCTGTCTGTCTGACCTCCTCCTCTCACCTCCCTCCTTCCCTCCTCAGGAGGTGGGGGGCCCCATGAGATAGGCTGTACGGGGCCCCAATAATTTTCTAACAGCAGCCCTGTGAGTGAGTGCACCAATTCGGATGTATCTTGTCCTACCCCCTGTCATAAAGGGACCCCTACACTCCACACTGACCTACCCCCTGCCATAGAGAGACCCCTACAGTGCAACACTGCATACTGACCGACCTGGGATGTAAGGAGGCACTCCACTGGGGACACTGAGATGTAAGGAAGCACTCCACTGGGGACACCTGAGATGAAAGGAGGGACTCTACTGGGGACACCTGATGGTATCTGGTGGCAGGCGACATGACAAGTGACACACTCGGGGCTCCCACTGGTTCTGCATTATATATGGTTCTGCATTTTATATTACAATGTAATAATAGGGCGCTTCAATCATCCTGACACCATAACAACCATGGTGCCGGGATGATTGAAGCACCAACACCAGGTGTTTGAAGTATCTTTATCTGTTTATTGTTAAACTTTATGAAATACACATATTTCTATTGTGGTGTAAGATCTGGGCCTGCTGTCCCTCAATCCCTTTCTTTCTTTTTCTTTCTCCATCCATCCCTCCTTCACCTCAGATTCTAACCACACCCCCTTTGAGTCACTCCCCTTTAAGACACGCCCCGCTACACACAACGCATTTTTATTTACCCCATATGCCACGCCCACTAACACATGCCCCACCCCCAAATTATAATGTGACTCTGCATACAGCCCAAAAAGTGTCCATAATATTTTTTTTACAATGTTGCCAACTATGCATTAAAAAGTGCAATCTGTGCAATGCGGTGGGACATCCTTGCAGTCAGTGTCCTGAGGCAATGCACAACAAGCCTGAGTTCATGAGAGAGTTCTTCTGCCTGGACATGGAGGATGCTCAGAGCTCAGCAGCTGGAGTGCCTGTGAGTCCATCTGAGTCTGTGCCAATACCCAATGTGTCCGTGTCCTCTCAGTATGTGGTTCCCAAGTCTGTGCATTTACCTAGTGTGCCCGTGTCTTCCCAGTCTGTATGTAAGGTTTCAGTTACCGAGAATGTGTCCAATCCTTCTGTGCCTATGTCTTCTAAAATTGCAAAGACAGCAAGAGGTGCTGAGGCAGGTGCATCAAGTGCAGTGCCAGTGCTCCTTCATCAACGCTGCAGGGTTTCTATTAAGGATCATGGGGTGCAGAGGAGTGGGGAGGATAGTGAAGAGGCTGGCCAGGTGGTAGATAAGGGAAGGGAGCGTGAGGGGGAAGGGGGTAAAGTGGAGGATAGGTGTGGGGAGGCTGTTGATTCTGGTTTTTCCAAGGATGATATGGAGTGGTTGGAGGTTAAAAGGAGGAGGGGCAAAAGAAAGAAAAAAAAGTATAGTTACCTTAAATCCTAAGGTTTTGCCTTTGGCAAATATGTTTGAGGTCCTGTCAGGTGATGACGATGAATGGGACTCGTTAAGTATGACATCCTCTATGGATGATGAGTGCCAGGGTGCAACGAAGTGCGCTGGTTCTCCAGGGAGAGGGAGAAGTAAGGCTAAGAAATGGCTGCCTCAATTACCCTAATGGCAGTTCCCACTCCGTTAAAAGTGGCAACCAATAATGTTGCAGTTTAAGATCGGAAAGTGTTCATCATATGGCCTTATTTTTGCTCAGAGAGTTTGGTGCTGACATTTTGTTTTTGCAAGAGACCCATCTGAGTAGTCTGGCCGATATACATCTGGTAAAGAAGGAGTGGAGACGTGCTTCCTCATTTTGGTCTCTTGCAGCCCAACTTTACAGCGGGGTTGCAGTTCTTTTTTCTGGTATGGTGATGCGCAAGCAGGATTCCCCCAGAGTGGATTTGCAGAGGACCGTTGATTTTGTCGCAAATAACATTGTCTGCCAGCCATCTACACCCCACAAGTCCATCGCGTAGGCCCCGGGATCTCAGCGCATGACCCCAGGCCTCTATAGGGAAAGTTACCGAGGTCCGCCAGCGAGCCTAGGCAGTTCACCTCTAGGCAGGCCGTGGCATTGGATCTGGAGCCCTAAAACCACCAGTGGACCGATACAAGCATTGTAGCCCAATATTATATTTGAAAATTCGGGAGGGCCAGGCCCCCCAAATGAGCAAAGCAGCCACAGAGTAGAGCGTGCCAATCTGGGGACTGCACCACTCCAGATAAAGGAACCCACACAACGATCAATCTCTTTAAAGAACGAAACCGGGACCCACATAGGACAATTTCTAAACAGGTAGTTTAACTTAAGCAAAATCACCATCGTAAGGAGGTTACTACGTTCCAGGAGGTTAAGCGGCAGGTCTGCCCAAGCAGCATATTTTGTGCATAGGGTAGCCATGATAGTTGTCAGATTCTTTTCTACATAGGTAGAGGGATTTTTGGTAACCAAGACCCCAAGATACCTGAACTCCTCCACCCATTTCAAGGGGAGGAGGGGGCCCCAGATGCAGCACCTTCATCGATGAGGAACAATACCAACTTAGGCCGCGTACACACGGGCGGACTGTCTGCCCAACTTAGTCCGCCGAAACACATTTCAGCGGACAGTCCGCTCGTGTGTGGGCTTCAGCGGACTTTTTCAGCGGACAGTCTGGCGGACTAAGTCTTTCAGAATGTTGGAAAGACTGTCCGTCGGACTCGCATTTCAGCGGACAGTCCGCCCGTGTGTGTGCCAGTCCGCCCTACTTTTGAAATGAGTGGACTTTTCCCGCCCGGAGAAAAGTCTGCTCATTTCAAGCGCGTCTACAGGTAGGCAGGGCCCGCGAAGGAGACGTCGCTGGCCCCGCCGCCTGGAATGGACTTAAAGGGGAACCCCAACGCCGAAAAAAATCGGCGTGGGGGTCCCCCCAAGTCCACAACAGACCCTTGTCCGAGCACGCTACCCGGCCGGCCAGGAAAGGGGGGCGAGTGAGCGCCCCCCCCTCCTGAGCCGTACCAGGCCGCGTGCCCTCAACATGGGGGGTGCCTTGGGGAAGGAGGGGCCGCGCGGCCCCCCCACCCCAAAGCACCTTGTCCCCATGTTGATGAGGACAAGGGCCTCTTCCCGACAACCCTGGCCGTTGGTTGTCGGGGTCTTTGGGCGGGGGGCTTATCGAAATCCGGGAGCCCCCTTTAATAAGGGGGCCCCCGGATACCGGCCCCCCACCCTATGTGAATGAGTATGGGGTACAATGTACCCCTACCCATTCACCTGTGAAAAAATGTACAAAAAAAACACAACACAGGGTTAAAATATTTTATTACACAGCTCCGGGGGTCTTCCGTCTTCGGGGGTCTTCTCGCCGGACTCCTCCGCTATCTTCTTGTAGCTCTTTTACTAGCGGAGGAGTCTGGCTTTCTTCCTCCCCGCCGGAGAGATCGTCGAGGCAACATCTCCTGGAGAAGAAGAAGAAGAAGAACGGAAGGCGGCGGCGACGGCGGCGACAGAAGACCGGGCCACCGCCTGTAAAAGAGCTATAAGAAGGCGCGGTGGCCCGGCAAAAGAACCGAAGAGGGGGACAAGACCCCCGAAGTCGGGAGAAGAGGCCGGCGGCGAGGAAGAAAGCCGGACTCCTCCGCTAGTAAAAGAGCTACAAGAAGATAGCGGAGGAGTCCGGCGAGAAGACCCCCGAAGACGGAAGACCCCCGGAGCTGTGCAATAAAATATTTTAACCCTGTGTTGTGTTTTTTTTGTACATTTTTTCACAGGTGAATGGGTAGGAGTACATTGTACCCCATACTCATTTACATAGGGTGGGGGGCCGGTATCCGGGGGCCCCCTTATTAAAGGGGGCTCCCGGATTCTGATAAGCCCCCTGCCCGCAGACCCCGACAACCAACGGCCAGGGTTGTCGGGAAGAGGCCCTTGTCCTCATCAATATGGGGACAAGGTGCTTTGGGGTGGGGGGGCCGCGCGGCCCCCCCTTCCCCAAGGCACCCCCCATGTTGAGGGCACGCGGCCTGGTACGGCTCAGGAGGGGGGGGCGCTCGCTCGCCCCCCTTTCCTGGCCGGCTGGGTAGCGTGCTCGGACAAGGGTCTGTTGTGGACTTGGGGGGGACCCCCACGCCGATTTTTTCCGGCGTTGGGGTTCCCCTTTAAGTCCATTCCAGGCGGCGAGGCCAGCGACATCTCCTTCGCGGGCCCCGCCTACCTGGAGACGCGCTCGAAATGAGCGGACTTTCCTCCGCGTGTGTGGGCGAGTCCGTTCATTTCAAAAGTAGGGCGGATTGTATGGCGGACTTAGTCCGCCGTATTAGTCCGCTCAAAAAGTGCCGTGTGTGGGCAAGTCCGTTCATTCGAAAGTATGACGGACTGTCTGTCGGATTGTCTGACGGACTTAGTTGGCCAGACAATCCGCCACGTGTGTACGCGGCCTTAGTCTAATTAATTTTAATGCCAGAGAACCCCCCAAATTCATCAACGATTCGTAGGGCAGCTAGAAGTGAGGGACCAGTGTCATTTAAGTAAAGCAACGCATCGTCAGCGTACAGGGACAACCGCTCTTTCATCTTACCCTCCCGCAAGTCCAGGACATTCAGAGCACTCCTGATAGAAATTGCCAGGGGCTCCAGAGCCAGGGTGAACAGACTGGGGGAGAGCGGGCATCCCTGCTGCATACCGCAAAATAAGTTAAACGGATCCGAGAGCCAGTTTTTCGTACAGACCTGAGCTGTAGGTGCATAGTATAATAGCCGAATTCCATGGATGAACTTGGGGCCAAACCCAAAGCGATGTAAAACCTCCCATAAATAGGTCCACTCAACAGAATCAAATGCCTTCTCGGAATCGGGGGAGGCAATAACTCTGGTACCTTGGTTGTCATGTGGGATGATGAGGTTCAGGAAGAGGCATCTAATATTTATGTCAGTCCCCTTACCTGGCATAAACCCAGTTTGGTCTATTCCAATCAAATCTTCAATAACTTGGGATAGACCGATGGCCAAGACCTTCACGAAAATATTGGCATCCACATTCAACAAGGATATGGGTCTGTAGGATGCACAGTCCAGTGGGTCAGGCTTGGGTACCAACACAACTATAGCCTCATTCATCGAATCGGGTAGGGCCTCCAAGGTTGCAAAGTTAGTGAGGAACGTGGTCAATTTGGGGGCCAGATTGGGGGCCAGTTTGGAGTTCCATAAAATTCCAATAGAATTCAGATGGTAGTCCATCCGCCCCAGGGGCCTCCCCCCCCGGGATGTCCCATAGCTACCTGTATCCCAGTAATATCTGCCTCTAAACCCTCTCGCAGACAGGACAGGGATAGACAGGGGATCTAGAAATGAGGAGCGGGCAGAATCAGAGAAATTGGCCCGGGAGGTATATACCTCTTTGAAATATTCCCAAAAGCGACGGTTAATGCTATCTGGTGCAGTGAGCAGATAGTCACAACTATCCCTGGTGGAAACTATGGGAGTAGATGGTATGTTACCCTTGGCTAACCAGGCCACGAGTTTCCTATTTTTTTCCCACCATGCTCAAAGACTTGCTGGGCCGAATATAGGAGAGCCTTGTCAGTCTGGGCCACCCTGGCAGTGGAGAGACTCCGCAGCACCTGTTGCCATGTCTTATATTGTTCGTCACCTTGGGCAGATACAAACTCAGCCTCCAGTGCAGTAGTCTTCTCTTTCAACTCCTCCAAGGATCGGCTGACTCTCGCTTAAGGCAAGAGATGCTTTTCATAAACTCCCCCCTGACCCAGGTCTTAAAGGAGTCCCAGAGAACCGGTGGGGTAGCAGAGTCAGAATTGTCAGTCCAAAAGTTACAGATATAGGTGGTAAGGGGCTCCTGTAAGTGCTCATTGTTTGCCCAGAGTCTGTACAACCGCCAGAGATGAGACTCGGGGGATTGGTAAGAGCCAGCGACAGACATAAGGGTGCATGATTGGAAATACCCCTGGAAAGCACAGTTAGGTCCTGGACATATTGTAGAGCAAAACTAAAAGTATATACTAGATCAATCCTAGACAGGGTCTTGTATGAGGAGGAATGGCAAGTGTATTCCCTCAATGTCGGGTGCATGTGTCTCCACACTTCTGTGAGGGCAAAGGTGTCAGCCCAGAGCCTAAGGTCAGGAGAGTCATGAGCCGATGAGCTCAGCCTGTCCAGATCCGCAGAGGGGACCCTATTGAAATCACCCAGGAGGAAAAATAGCGCTGTATAAAATTGTATCACAATTTGCATGATCTCGTGAAGGATCTTGGCTGAGGCCGGTGGTGGGATATAGATCCCCACTAACACTACATTTTTTTTCATATTTATTAGCATGTATTATAATAAATCTCCCTTCCTTATCAGTTCTGACCTCAAGGAGCCAAAATGGCAGAGCTTTTCGAACTAGGATGCTGACTCCAAGAGCATAAGTAGAGTAAGTGGAATGGTAGTTTAGGCCCACCCAAGCTTTTTTTAAGGCAGATGGTCTTTTTTCCCTGGAGATGCGTCTCCTGAAGGATACATATCTGTGGACTGTGCTTCTGCAGGAAATGGAACACCAGGGAATGTTTCACCGCTGAGTTGAGACCCTAGACGTTCCATGAAATTACTGTAAACTCAGACTCTGGAATCTGGAACAGAATCATTGCAGGGGGACCATGCTCGTAGGGGCAGCAACCCAACCCCGACTGCACAGTCCAGCATCACATGCAGTCTCATGTCAAAGGTACAGACAAAATAAAGCACCTGTGAAAAAAAACAGTTAACAACAAAACAATAACCCATACCCCCCACCCCCCCCCACCCCGCATTTCCCACCCCAACCAAGGAAAGCTTAAATCCCGGAACATCAAACACCCAATGTCAGGGAGCGAGAACCAGTAGGTGTATGTAGTCTCTTAGTGAAGTTGGTCTGTCCGCATACAGTGATGAGAAACTCCACCTCTAAAGGAAAAAGGGGGAAATAGAAAAAATCTTAGGGCTTTTGCAAAAGTTACCAACCGGGGAAAAAGAAAAATGATAAACAGAGGTATCAGTAAGTAAAAAAATTCAATCCAGCAAGATGAAGATTTGGCAGGTGCAGGAGGCACCTGATCAACTGGGAAGGGGACATCAATTCCATCCCTAACAGGGAACAATCCACACAGGAGCATTGGGTGAGTCAGATGGGAAGTATCATCAAATGGAACATCAGCTAAAGTGATAGGCGGAGTGCTTACATTACAGGGAACAGCCACTAGAGTCCCCCAGTGGACCGTCAGTAGAACCATGGGAAACACAGTAGATGGAACACTGCACACTGCAGATACTGTAGCCAGGCAGCTGTGTGTAAAGATAGCAATGAACATCGGTATATCCCTCCCCAATGAAGCTGCTAGAGGGGTGTTGGTAGTAATATTTAGGGTAAAATGAATCCCTGGGTAGGCGGTAAGTAGGTTTTTGCGGCCAGAGAGCACCTAGTCTCACCAAGGGCACAGTACTTGAACCGTTACAATTAGGCAGTCAAACATAGGCACAACAGATGCAAAACAAAGACTCACTTGCAAGGAGATACAGCCATCCTGCGGCATTGTAGAGGAGATGAATATCATGAACAGGACACCATCACTCAGCGATGTGGGGGGAACAATTCCAGCCATGCGGATGCATCTCAGGGGGAGGTGAAGAATCTGGTTGTTTCGCCATCTTGGACCTTCAAACGTGGCGGGAATAAAATGCTGTGATGGATGCCCTTGACACGCATGGCTGCTTTAACCTGGTTAAAGGAGCGCCTCAACTTTTGGGTTTCAACTGAGTAGTCGGGAAAGATGAAGAGTTTGTTGTTTTGGTATAGTAATTCACCATTCACTCTGGCCGCCCTGAGCACCTCATCCCTATCTCTAAAGTTCAGAAATGTAAGGATAAATGTGCGAGGTGGGATACAATGGGCCCTCTCAACAGCATAGAAGGGTGAAAACTGGGCCGACAGCAGGAAGGTGCGCAGTAGTTCCTCCACAAACTCCGTTGGGCGCTGACCCTCTATCCCCTCCACCCTTCCCACTATGCGGAAGTTGGCCTCCTATTTAGATTTTCAGTGTCCTTTATTCTAGGGCCCTGATTTTGGTATGGAGGGCGCGGAGGTCAGCGCCATGATTTTCCTCTGGATAATGGTTGGGTTGGGCAGCGCTTTGTGGTCGGCTCGGGTGTACGTCAGGGGTGTCCATTGAGACTCCTTCATTAGAAAGTTAGAGCATGGACCTTTGTGTGGGGTAACTTTGGGCATCGCTGGTGAGCCTCCTTTGTAGGTTATGACCTATGCTGATGTTGTTTCTGTTTTTGTCTCTGGTACTGGGGAGGCGCAGGAGGTGGTCTCAGTGATAAGGCAATATACAGAGGCATCAGGTTTAAAGGTCAACCAAGACAAGTGTGAAGCTTTCGGCATGAGTGTGGAAGGTGAGAGCTTTGTTCTCCCGGGTGACTTCCCGGAGCCCCAACAAACAATTTGAGTTCTAGGCATTGAATTTGGCCCAGGTGACTATGGCCATGCAAATTGGGTGAACAGGCTGCAGAATGCCGGTGCCAAGGTGGCAAGCTGGAAAGGTTGGTGGCTTTCCTTGAGGAAAAAGGTTGATCTGATCAAGACTTACCTGATTCCGATTTTTCTCTATGTCAGTTTTGTTTTCGTTTTGCCAGTTTCTATCTATACCAGGGTCTATACTTGTTTCTTCCAGCTGTTATGGGGGAACAGAATAAACCAAAAAAGGAATGTGACTTACCTTTCTAGGCGGGAGGGTGGTCTAGGGATGATCAACCCTGTAGTCTTTTTCTCTCTGATGTTTGTGAAGTACAATCTTGGTAACATGTTGGCAGAGAGACCGCCTGGATGGGTTGGTATTTTCCAGTCATGGTTTAGGAACTTTCTGCAAGACTGGGAAAATGGTGGGCCAGTGAAAAGCCTGAGGCTCAAGCATGATAAGCTCCCAGGTTTTATGCATGTGCAGCAGCCCCCCCCCCCCCCCAATACTTACCTGAGCCCCTTCACGATCGATCTGGCAATGTACACAAGAGCCTTGCTTCTCCTGGGGCCTTGCACTACTTATTGGCTTTTGGCAGCAGTGAAAGCCATTGGCAATCACAGCCAGTGAGCCAATCAGGAGAGGGGGTGGGACCTAGCCATGGCTCTGTATGTGAATGGACACACAGAGCCACGGCTTTGGGTTGCATCTGCTTGGGTGCCCCCACAACAAGCTGCTTGCTGTGGGGGAAACCAGCGGAGAGAGGAGCCAGGAGCACTGGCGTAGAACACGAGAAGATAAGGATCTGGGCTGCTCTGTGCAAAACCATTGCACAGAGCAGGTAAGTATATATATATATATATATTTTTTTTTTTTTTTTTTTTTTAAACAAGGCTTTATTTAGTATTGCTTTAAGGGACAGAGTAGGCAAATTGCACCTGGAAATAAAATAACTATTTTTTTTGTTGTGTTTTTATTGAAAAGCTGAAGTTGCACTGCACTTCCTTTTCCACATGCACAAAGATTTGCTGCACAGCTTTTAATCATTTTTATCATTTAAATATTAAATGAAATAGTGCTGCGCAAAAAGGAAGGGGGGAAGGGGGAAGGGGAGGGGAGGGGGAGAGGCTGCAGGGAAGGAAGAAAGGAATAAAGGAGTGCAGGGATTAATGTGTCAGAACTGAGGCTCATTCATATCAGATAAACACAGAAGTGTTAGCCCTTGTACACACGGTCGGAGATTCCGACTACCAAATCCGTCAGAGTAATTCCGACGGATTAATTCCGGAAGAGGTCCGGAAGTGATGTTGCACACACACGGTCGGACTAAGTCGATTGTACATAACGTGATGACGTTATTTCATTAGACGGGACTACGTTCAGGCTAGTAGCCAATAGCTTTGGTCTAGGAATTTGATCTGAGCATGCGTGGCACTTTGTCCGTCGGAGTAGGCTACACATGATCGGAAAATTTTACCGGCAAGTTGGAAAACTTGGTCCGACAGATATTCCGACGAAACAGTCCAATGCAGACCACACACAGTCGGAATATCCGACAAAACGGTCCGATCGGACACATTCCGTCGGAATCTCCGACCGTGTGTACAAGGGCTCAAAAGCTCATAAACGTGATATAAAGATACTGATCACTACCTATCTATATGAATAGACTAATTCTGGTGCAAAAGTGCAAAAAAATTGAGTGCACAATCAATAAATCTGACAATAAAATAAAGACCTCTGTGGTCAAAATAAATTACAAACCAAAAACAATTTCATATAAAGCTCAAAAATGTCCATATAGGCTAATGCCATATACAATGCAACATTGTGATAATCCCAAAAAAATTTAAAATAAATTAATATAGATATATGTATATATATATAATATACATCTGCTTTTACGCTGTAACCTTACAGCAGTAAGGTACCCAACAGACATGTTGGGTATCTATTTACTTGGGGTATCTTCATCTTTCACATTATGCAAAAAAATTGGACTAACTTTACAGTTTTTTTTTTTTTTTAAAGCATGAAACTGTATTTTTTTCTGAAAAAATGTGTTCGAAAAATTGCTGCGCAAATACCGTGCGAAATAAAAAGTTGCAACGACCGCCATTGTATTCTCTAGGGTCTTTGCTAAAAAAAAAACATATATAATGTTTGAGGGTTCTATGTAATTTTCTAGCAAAAAATTATGAATTGTACATGTAGGAGAGAAATGTCAGAATTGGTCTGGGTGCGAAGTGGTTAACCTAATGTGTGGCTGTAGCGTTATTTACAGAGAAACGCGTTGTATATTGTTAGGCAAAGATAAGAGATTCAGTTAAAAGCCACAAGACAAAATCTTGGAGACTGTCATAGCAACAAGCTGCAACCAGTATCAGATTTTTGTCACTTGATTTGGACCTTTCAGTAACTTTTGAAATCTGCATAAGTAGACTCCTGATATTTCACGATGTACAGCAACTGTATCATTACTCAGATAATTGACACATTTATTTCAATAAAAAGCTGGTCTTCAGCTCCAATCCAATGACTTTGCCTGGGCTTAATTAATTGCATCATTCTTCTGCAGGCAGAAGAAACTATTTCTTCTCCTCTAGTGATCAGCATCCAAAATTTTAACTTTATATAAATATGGAGGTTTCAGCAAGGGCTGATCTGTGTAAATCATTTATGAACACAGTCAAGAACTGCACAAGCCAGATAACCGTGCCATCCCTGAGCAGAACTAAAGATGGGAAGGCCTGGGGGGAAACAATTGAAAAATTGTGAATAAAGGTTTTTTTTTTTCAAAAAACAATTGGAAAAAAAAGAAGTGTGGAATGTTATTTTACAATTACAAGTAATACATCTATGGCATGGTATTCATACTATAGAAAATGAAGACCTTAACCACTTACAGATGGACGATTTCCCCCCTTAATGACCAGGCCATTTCTTTGCGATGTGGCGCTGTGTCGCTTTTACTGACAATTGTGTGGTTATGTGACGCTGTACCCAAACAAAATTGGTGTCCTTTTTTTCCCACAAATAGAGCTTTTATTTGGTGGTATTTGATCACCTCTGCGTTTTTTATGTTTTATGCTATAAACAAAAAAGTGCAACAATTTTGAAAAAAACACAATATTTTTTACTTTTTGCTGTAATAAATATCCCAAAAACATATAAAAAAATAAATTTCTACATCAGTTTAGAGAAAAATATATTCTTCTACATATTTTTGGTAAAAGAAAATCACTATAAGCATCTATTGATTTGTTTGCACAAAAGTTATAGTGTCTACAAAATAGGGGATAGATCTATGGCATTTTTATATAGCTTTTTTTACTAGTAATAACAACGATCTGTGATTTTTAGCGGAACTACAGATTGGACACTTTTGACACTTGTTTGGGGCCAGTGATAATTATACAGCAATCACTGTTATAAAAATGCACTAAAATGGCAAGGAAATGGTTAACACTAGGGGGCGATCAAGGGGTTAATTTTGTTGACTGGGAGGTGTTTCTAACTGTTTGGGGATGGGACTGACTAGAGCAGGAGACAGATCGCTGTTCGCAATCACTAGGAACAGCAGATCTGCCTCCTCCGGTGTCAGAATGGGGAATCTGTCTATTTACATTGACAGATCCTTGTTCTGGCTCTCATTCCTGCAATTGCGGGTGGCCGGCGGACATCGCTGCCACTGGCTACATGCATCAGGTCCCCCACCATGCAGTGGCATGCATGCTCCTTCTAGGTGCCGACTTACACCTACAGCAATTTTGCAGGAACGTGCTGACCTGCCACCGCATAATTACGACGGCTGGTTGTCAAGAGGTTAATGAAAGATTTCTGAGACTTTATGTAATGTTTTCAATTATTGCAAGTTCTCTCAGAAGACAAGCAAATTTTGGAATACAGTTCAAGTAACACTGCTGCTTCTCAATGCAGTTCTCCAACAGCATAAATATGCATTTCTATCACTAGGGGGCATTGCAAGGGAACAACTCTAGTTTAGTCTGCTTCTGGGCTCCATCTTGTACCGCCCACAGTTGGGTGATTGTTGGGATACAGTAGGCCTTATGTGACAGGTAAGGTGCCGGCGGATATCGAGTCTTCGGTACCCACTGATCAGCTCCCGGTAGCCCATATTCCTGCTTGCTACCCAGAAGTGTGGGATCACATATATATATATATATATATATATATATATATATATATATATATATATATATATATATATGGTCTGGTGCACAGCGGCCACCCTGTAGCAGTAAAACTGCTATAGTGTAGTCGAAAAGTGGTTAACGAAGATCTAATCCCTAACTGGATTTTACTAATTTGCTAAAGAACTATGACTTTTTTGTGGAACAGCTCAGCGGCTAAAGCTGGGTACACGGTAATGCCGCGTACACACGGTAGAAATTTCCGACAACAAATGTTCGATGGGAGCTTGTTGAACGAAAATTCCAACCGTGTGTAGGCTCCATCGGACATTTTCCATCGGAATTTCCGACACACCAAATTTAAAGAAAATCCGTTGTTGGAAATTCCTGATCATGTGTAGACAATTCCGACGCGCCAAATTCCATGCATGCTCTGAATCAAGCAGAAGAGCCACACTGACTATTGAACTTAAATCTCCAGGCTCGTTGTACGTCACCGCGTTCTTGACGTTCGGAATTTCCGACAACATTTGTGTGACCGTGTGAATGCAAGACAAGCTTGAGCCAACATCCATCGGGGAAAAACATGGCTTTTGTTGTCGGAATGTGCAATCGTGTGTACGCGGGCATTACAGTTTTTTTTGTGCAACCTGCTAGGCCAGCACAATATAGCGTTACCATATGTAATAGCGGGGGTTATTTAGCTCAGTGGTAAATGCTTTTTTAGTGAGTTTACGGCTGTCAGCTATCAGGTTTAAGGGTGTGGCAGCCCGTTTTTATTAAAAGGAACAAACAAATTAAAACGTCATACAAAGGATTGCCCACGCAGGATTCTTCTCCAATAAATACAACAAATTTAAAAAATACAGAGCCACCTGACTCTTAGCCCTTTTACACACGGTCGGAGAATCCGTCGGAATGTGTCCTATCGGAACCTTGTTGTCGGATAATCCGACTGTGTGTGGTATGCATCGGACTGATTCCGTTGGAATATCCGTCGGACCCAATTTTCCAACTTGTTGGAAATATTTTCTGACCAACTGGTTCGATCGGACATACTCCGATCATGTGTAGAGAATTCCGATCGGACAAAGTGCTCAGATCAAATTCCTACTTCAAAGCTATTGGCTACTAGCCTGAACGTAGTCCCATCGTAACGAAATTACGTCATCACGTTCTGAATGATCGGATTTTTCGACAACTTAGTCCGACCGTGTGTATGCAACAGTTTCGGACAAGGTCCGACGGACAAAATCCGACGGATTTGGTTGTCGAAATCTCCGACCGTGTGTACAGGGGCTTAGGCTAATGCCACATACACACGATCGGACTATCTGACGGGGCCACTGGACGACGTCATTTGTGACAAAACGGCATAGAAAGGAGTGGCATGCTGACATCACCGTAAACAATGCGAGGTTGGAACAGGCTGCATTTCGAGAGCCGGCTGGCTCGACTTGATTTTACAATACAACGCCTTATATTTTACTTCTAAATGTAAGTGTAAACTCTGCTTTTTATTTATATTAAAATTAATTGAATTACACTATGGAAGCCTTATTTTTCATTTAAACATGGGGAATCACTGACTATGGGCAACTCTAAGGTCACTTTGCTGTTAAGTGGGGATATTTTGCTAACAAGCACAGAGACCCGGGCTGGGGGAAAAGCCACAGGCGTTTTCTGATCTCCCTAAAAAAAAGAGATCAGTTTATCTGGTAAGCGGCAGTGATTTCTCAGGTGGAGGAACCTTTCTATCCCAATCAATCACTATTTCTTGGGTGTTTTTTGCTTGAAGTCACCAGTGATTAATGAAAGGAACATTTCTCTTTTGAATTTCCTCTGGAAACACTTTAAACCTTTGGTTTCTATCAACTTGAGTGTGGACTCAAGTTGACCCTTGATGAATGGTGATCCTTGTTTCATATGTTTTTAATATCACATATTTCAACTGTTTTATTTTATGTTTTAACAATTTCTAAGTGGTTGGGGAGCTATCACAGTCCCCCTAATGACTGGTAAATCGTGTGAAAATATGTCAACATATTTATTTCACTTTAATAATTTTTTTTGCGCAGCTTATTACCTTGTAAAAGGCCAGGAGTAGGCCTGTGCAGCAAGGAACTGAAAGTCAAGGCAGAGTCCATACCAGACCCTTATCCGAGCACGCAGCCCGGCCGGTCAGGAAAGGGGGCAGGAACGAGCAAGCGACCCCCCCCCCCCAAACCATACCAGGCTGCATGCCCTCAACATGGGGGGGTGGGTGCTTTGGGGTGGGGGGGTGCCATTTTGTCATTGGATGCTCAGAAGGCATTTGATATTGCAGAATGGGAGTATCTTTGGATGATATTGATTGCCTTTGGTATAGGTCCTGGTTTTATAACCCGGCTAAAATTATTATATAAATATCCAAGTGCGAGGTTGAGGATCAATGAAACTAGGTCGCCAGCTTTCCCGTTATCCTGGGAACTAGACAGAGTTGCCCTCTATCCCCACTGCTGTTTGCTTTGGCAGTGGAACCACAGACAGTCTGCGGGGATAGAGGGATTTAGACGTGCAGGAAGAGAGACGACCAAATAGCCTTATATGCAGGCGACACCCTAATCTTCCTGAGTGACCCCACAAAATCTCTAGAGAAACTCATGACTCTTGTCTCTGCATTTGGATAGCTTTCTGGGTTTGCATAATTTGGGAGAAGTCTGTATTGATGCCACAACACAATGTGAATATCCCCTTACCAGAATGTGCAAAACAAATTCAAATCATAAAATTAAGTATTTAGGGATTGAGGTAACACAAAAAGTGGGGGACTATGTGGATCTCAACCTCAGACCACTATTGCTCAGGTTTAAAGATAAATGTCGGAGCTGGTGCAAACACCCATTAACTGTGATTGGCAGAGCCAATCTTCTAAAAATGATTTGGGCCCCACAATTATTGTATATTTTTCAGAACTGTGGATAGCCACATCCTGGTTTAGAAGGATAGAGTCTTTATTTCGCAAACTCATTTGGAGGAAAAAATGTGCACGTATTAAAGTGGTTGTATACCCATTTTTTTTACTTTGACCTACAGGTAAGCCTTTAAGGTGTACCTATAGGTAAAAGAATACCTCCTAAACCTGTACTTGCATGCAGCCGCTGACTTCAGCGGTGCATGCGCTCTGAATTTCCCAGCTGACAGGTCCGGCAGAAGCCAGATCTTGCCAGGAGTGACGACATTGCGACTCACAGCGCCGGAGCCGCAATACCTGGAAGACGTAGTTTTAGACATGTGCATTTCGTTTCGTTCCGAATCGAAATTCAGACGAATTTTCATTATTCGGACATTCAGATGCATCCGAATTACCGAATTACAATGCTAACGAATTCAAGCGAAATTCGAATCAAATTTGAAAAATGACATTTTGCAACCTGAATTTGGGGCCACGTATCTTGGGGCCACTTATAGCTAGAAACCACAAATTTGATATGTAAACACAGTAGAACTAGCACTACAACATCTCCAAATTTGGGGTTGACAAGTGACCCTGAGTTATGGGGCCCCAAAGTCAGGTCACAAAATGTCATTCTCTGCTGCAGAAAAGTGCTTGACATTTTGCGACTCGACTTTAGGGCCCCGTAACTCGGGGTCACTTGGAGCTAGAAACCGCAATTTGGAGATGTTGTAGTGCTAGTTCTACTGTGTTTGCATACCAAATTTGGGGTTCCTAGCTATAAGTGGCCCCGAGATACGTGGCCCCAAAGTCAGGTTGCAAAATGTCATTCTCTTCTGCAGAAAAGTACTTGACATATTTTCCATATCTCGGTCACTTGGTGCTAGGAACCAACTTGTGGCAGGGGACGTGGCAAGTGGACAATCCACAACTTGGTCATGTGGCACTCGTGGCAGGTCATGTGGCACTGGTGGCAGGTGTCATGGCAAGTAGACAATACACAGCTTGGGGCAGGTGATGTGGCAAGTGGACAATAGAATAAATTTTTTGAAAAATCTGGTCCCCAACCAGAAATGTCAACAAAGGGGAGAGCATGGGGACTATTGCGGTGCACATCACAGAGGATAAAGACATTAAGAAAAACAATTGTGTAAAAATAATAATAATATAACAATTTATTTAGACATAAAAACATAGTATCGATACAAATGATCAGGGGCTGGTATAGAAGGTGAAGTATTTTGACTAGTTTCACTTTTCAGCTTCTTCAGGAAATACATATGACAAGCAATAAAAAAGATTACTAATATTACAGGTTATACTTCCTATACACCAATTTGGAGCAACGCAAATTATGAGGAAGTGCAGAGACTGGAGGGATTTGGGCTGTGGCAAACTCAGGGGCTGAGATGTGTGGAGCAATTGTTTTGGAATGATAATATAAAATCATTTGCACAAATATCTGAGGAGTTTGAGATTCCAAGACAGAGGTTCTTTCAGTATCTCCAGTTCAGACACGCCCTGCACATCCAGGCCCGTACATCTATATTTTAAGCTTGACACTTCCAAAATAATAACACTGTTTAAGAAAGAAGATCAAAAGAAGGGACTTATCTCTAAACTATATGAGATACTGCAGGGTAAATTCAAGGACTGCCGGCTAGGGCACAATGGGAACGAGGCCTGGGAGCACTGACTGATGTTCAGTGGTCACAGGTCTTATCCATGATTCCAAAGATGTCATTGTTCTCCACCCAAAAATTAGCACAACTTTTTATTACACATAAATCATACTACACCCTAGAAAAACAGTTTAAGTGGAAATGCAGTGAATCCCCTTTATGCCCCCAGTGTAGTGGTGCGCCGACCAGTTTGATACACATGCTGTGGAGATGCCCCAAACTCCATCGATACTGGCACGATATAATTAAAAATATAAATAATGTGCTTTGTATAGAAATGCCACTAGATCCGAAACTATGCTTTTTAAATATAGTGGAGGAATCAAATATCTCAAATAGCTCAAAAAATACTCAACTGCAATGATGAAAGGGATGAGCTTCATGTTCGCGTCAAACCCATGTTCGACTCGAACATCGTCTGACTTCTGAAAGTTATGGGCTGTTTGCGCCAAATTCGAGTGGTGCGTCACGGCCCATAATTCACTGCAGCATCACAGTGCAATGCTGGCTGATGATTGGCCAAGCATGCACTATGATCTGCATCCTTGACCAATCACAGCGTCTGCACAGCGAGCCGTAATTGGCCAAAGCCAGGGTGGCTTTGGCCAATTATGGCTCAGGGGGTTTAGTACACGCCCCACACTATATAAGGCTGCCTGCGTGGTGGCCTTGTGTAGTGTGTTCCGGCGTGCTGATAGAGAGAGAGATAGGCAGTATCATTTAATTTCGATTGAGTTAGATAGAGCAGGCAGGAGGCAGGTCAGTTAGCTGCAGTGAGTGTATTGTGTGTGTGTGTGTATATATATATATATATATATATATATATATATATATACATCCTCGGGTGTGTGTATATATATATATATATATATATATATATATAATCAAGCTCTCTCTCTCTCTCTCTCTCTCTCTCTATATATATATATATATATATATATATATATATATATATATATATATATATTAGTATTCAGTTTAGCTAGATTCGTTCCTGCGTACTGTGCCATTTGCACAGTGTGCAATTAAAGATACCCCAATTGCTGGTGTTCTTCTGATCGTATACCACAGGCAGCTGCAGTAATTACAGTTGGTGTACTGTGTACTCTATGTGTACATAAAGTGTGCACATAAAGCTACCTCAATTTCTGGTGTTCTCATACTAATAATACTACAGGCAGGCAGTTGATTCTGCTAGCTGCAGTATAATCAGTATATACGTCTCAGCTTTGTGCAGCTACAGTGGTGTGAAAAAGTGTTTGCCCCCTTCCTCATTTCCTGTTCCTTTGCATGTTTGTCACACTTAAGTGTTTCGGAACATCAAACCAATTTAAACAATAGTCAAGGACAACACAAGTAAACACAAAATGCAATTTGTAAATGAAGGTGTTTATTATTAAAGGTGAAAAAAAATCCAAACCATCATGGCCCTGTGTGAAAAAGTGATTGCCCCCCTTGTTAAAACATACTATAACTGTGGTTGTCCACACCTGAGTTCAATTTCTCTAGCCACACCCAGGCCTGATTATTGCCACACCTGTTCACAATCAAGGCATCACTTTAATAGGAGCTGCTTGACACAGTAAGGTCCACCAGAAGATCCTTAAAAGCTACACATCATGCCGAGACCCAAAGAAATTCAGGAACAATTGAGAAAGAAAGTAATTGAGATCTATCAGTCTGGAAAGGGTTATAAAGCCATTTCCAAAGCTTTGGGAATCCAGCGAACCACAGTGAGAGCCATTATCCACAAATGGCGAAGACATGGAACAGTGGTGAACCTTCCCAGGAGTAGTGATGGCCGAACGGTTCGCCCGGCGGTCGTTTCGCGGCGAATTTCCGACTTTCGCCGTCCGCGGGTTCGAACGCCTTTTTCCGTCGTTCGCCCCGGCGGACTTACGTGTTTAATGTATACAAGAACTTTAACCTTTCGTGACACGTTTATCATGTGTTACAGGACAACCAATTGAGACATGACAGCTCATGGACACTTGGACATTCCCCCTAACCTATAAATACACCCGATCCGGTGGCCATTTTACATTCTTTCTTCTGTCACTGTAGGGAAAGGATCCTGTGTGGAGTAGGGACAGAGAAAACGCTAGCTATTTGGTACACAAAAGTTCTTTTCAGGACTGGTATAGGTGTTAGGTCAGCAGCCTGAGTTTCTTTTGTCAGTTTAGATAAAGGGACAGAGCGCTGTATGCTGCTATTTTAGGGACAGCTCAGCCAGATTAGTCTTTCTTCATCATCATCATCATCATCATCATTAGCTGTTACTATCAGGTCCACAAAAGAGCTGTTCCAGCTAATCGTTCCAGCCTACTCTTTTTTGCCAATTTGTATAGGGACAGGCAGGAAGCAGTGTGTCAGGCAGTGAGGATAATTTTAAAGACTTGCTGTTACTATTAGTTCCACAAAGGTTCTTTTCAGGACTGGTATCAGTGGTACGGTAATAGGCTTGTACACGTATAATATTCTTTCTTCCAAATATAGAAAGAATATTATACTTGACTGCTGCCCTTCTGCTGCAGTCTGCTAATCATTCACAACTCACTTGTTCCACAAAGCTCTTTATCAGGACTGGTAACTTGGTCTGTCTAGGGTGCTACGGTACATAGGCTTGGGTGCGGTACAGTCTGCTGTTCTGTAAGGACCGCTATCGGTCCACAATACATAGGGTTGCCGTGCACTACTGCTGACCGCTGCCCTATACTGCAGCAGTCCTTCATTGGTATAGGGACTGACGTACAGTCTGCTAATCACTAACACACAACCTGCTTGGTCCACAAAAGTTCTTATAAGGACTGGTAACTTGGTATAGGGTGCTACGGTACATAGGCCTGAGTGCGTTACAGTCTGCTGTTCTGTAAGGACCGCTATCGGTCCACAATACATAGGGTTGCCGTGCACTACTGCTGACCGCTGCCCTATACTGCAGCAGTCCTTCAGCGGTATAGGGACTGACGCACAGTCTGCTAAACACTAACACACAACCTGCTTGGTCCACAAAAGTTTTTATAAGGACTGGTAACTTGGTATAGGGTGCTACGGTACATAGGCCTGAGTGCAGTACAGTCTGCTGTTCTGTAAGGACCGCTATCGGTCCACAATACATAGGGTTGCCGTGCACTACTGCTGACCGCTGCCCTATACTGCAGCAGTCCTTCATTGGTATAGGGACTGACGTACAGTCTGCTAATCACTAACACACAACCTGCTTGGTCCACAAAAGTTCTTATAAGGACTGGTAACTTGGTATAGGGTGCTACGGTACATAGGCCTGAGTGCGTTACAGTCTGCTGTTCTGTAAGGACCGCTATCGGTCCACAATACATAGGGTTGACGTGCACCACTGCTGACCGCTGCCCTATACTGCAGCAGTCCTTCATTGGTATAGGGACTGACGTACAGTCTGCTAATCACTAACACACAACCTGCTTGGTCCACAAAAGTTCTTATAAGGACTGGTAACTTGGTATAGGGTGCTACGGTACATAGGCCTGAGTGCGTTACAGTCTGCTGTTCTGTAAGGACCGCTATCGGTCCACAATACATAGGGTTGCCGTGCACTACTGCTGACCGCTGCCCTATACTGCAGCAGTCCTTCAGCGGTATAGGGACTGACGCACAGTCTGCTAAACACTAACACACAACCTGCTTGGTCCACAAAAGTTCTTATAAGGACTGGTAACTTGGTATAGGGTGCTACGGTACATAGGCCTGAGTGCAGTACAGTCTGCTGTTCTGTAAGGACCGCTATCGGTCCACAATACATAGGGTTGCCGTGCACTACTGCTGACCGCTGCCCTATACTGCAGCAGTCCTTCATTGGTATAGGGACTGACGTACAGTCTGCTAATCACTAACACACAACCTGCTTGTTCCACAAAAGTTCTTATAAGGACTGGTAACTTGGTATAGGGTGCTACGGTACATAGGCTTGAGTGCGGTACAGTCTGCTGTTCTGTAAGGACCGCTATCGGTCCACAATAGATAGGGTTGACGTGCACCACTGCTGACCGCTGCCCTATACTGCAGCAGTCCTTCAGCGGTATAGGGACTGACGTACAGTCTGCTAAACACTAATACACAACCTGCTTGGTCCACAAAAGTTCTTATAAGGACTGGTAACTTGGTATAGGGTGCTACGGTACATAGGCTTGAGTGCGGTACAGTCTGCTGTTCTGTAAGGACCGCTATCGGTCCACAATAGATAGGGTTGACGTGCACCACTGCTGACCGCTGCCCTATACTGCAGCAGTCCTTCAGCGGTATAGGGACTGACGTACAGTCTGCTAAACACTAATACACAACCTGCTTGGTCCACAAAAGTTCTTATAAGGACTGGTAACTTGGTATAGGGTGCTACGGTACATAGGCTTGAGTGCGGTACAGTCTGCTGTTCTGTAAGGACCGCTATAGGTCCACAATAGATAGGGTTGACGTGCACCACTGCTGACCGCTCACCTATACTGCAGCAGTCCTTCAGCGGTATAGGGACTAAGAGTTTTGTCACAGGGTCATTTAAAAAATGACATGCAGAGGAAGAGGCAGGCCCTTCCGCAGGGGTGGTAGGGGTAGGGCAGGAGCAACAGGCTTGAGCCAAAGTGGGAAGTTGCAGAAGGTGCGTTCAATTACTTTAAAGGATGCACCAGACTTGGTTGAGTGGCTCGCTCAGCCTTACTCTTCTGCACCCTCCTCATCCTCTCGATCTGCACCCTCTTCTTCACTCTCTGCTATGTGCACCCCCAAAGACACTACCACCAACAACACGACCACCACCACCACCACCACATACCTTCCGCTTGAGTCACTGGAATTATTTTCCGATCCATATCAAGAGGACATTTCTGATGCGCAGCCACTCTTGGTATTGGATCAGGAAGAGGAGGTAGCAACAAGCGCTACTCAGCAGTCTGACGCCAGTACCCAGATCAGCCCAAGGAGGAGGTTGGTCCCCGGTGTTGCTGCCTACTCTACTTATAGCGGTGGGGAAGGTGACGTTGATGATGACGTGTCTAGTGATGTCACGTGGGTGCCCACAAGAGAGGAAGAGGAGGGGAGTTCAGAGGGAGATATGGACCAGCAGATAGGGAGGAGAAGCAGCAATGACTTACATTGCACAGCAGGGACAAAGCAGACTGCAAATGTATCAGGAGCGAGTCATCGACCATGTACGGTCACATCTGGCGCTCCCAGGACACCGGCACATGGCTCCGCAGTGTGGGCTTTTTTTAACGTGTCCGCTGCTGACAATAGCGTTGCCATCTGCAATCTTTGCAGTCAACGCGTTAGTCGCGGTAAGCCCAATACTCACCTAGGGACGACCGCCTTAAGAAGGCACATGAGCAGCCATCACCGAGCCCAGTGGGAGCAACGGAACACACAAAGCCACACTGCAGGCTCTCACCGTCCAGCCTCGTCTTCTACTTCTCCTTCTCCTCTCTCCTCACAATTGTCCTCCACTCCACCTTCCATCACGCCAAGCTCACATTTTTCTGCAAAAAGGCAGGCTTCCGTGGGCCTAATGTTTGAGCGTAAAAAAATGATGACGCCGGATAACCCTCTTGCCCAACGGTTGGCGGCTGGCTTGTCAGAACTCATAGCCCGCCAACTACTGCCATATAAACTGGTGGACTCGGAGGCCTTTCGCAAATTTGTGGCCATTGGAACACCACAATGGAAGGTCCCAGGAAGGAAGTATTTCTCAGAGAAGGGCATCCCAGAGCTATATGGCCATGTTCAGCGGCAAGTGAATGTATCTCTGGCACACAGTGTCGGTGCCAAGATACATCTGACCACAGACACGTGGTCTAGCAAACACGGGCAGGGAAGGTATATCAGTTTTACTGCCCACTGGGTGAACCTTCTGACGGCCGTCAAGCATGTAACCCGTGGCACCCGTGTAGATTTGGTTTTACCGCCACGGATTGCATGCAGGCCTGACTCTTCTTCTCCTCCTCCTACTCCATCCTCCTCCCTCTCCTCCTCAGCTGCCTCCTCCTTTTCCGCTGCTAGCGTCTCTTCCACTGCACCGCCCAAGCTCCCCAGAACCTATTCCACATGCCAGGTGAGACGTTGCCATGCCGTGCTGCGTCTGTTGTGCCTGGAAGCAAAGAGCCACACTGGCCCGGCACTCCTTTCAGCTTTGCGTTCACAGGCAGATGAGTGGCTAACACCGCTCAATTTGACAGTTGGTAAAGTGGTGTGTGACAACGGTGCCAATCTGCTTAGCGCATTGAAACAGGGCAAAATCACGCACGTGCCGTGCATGGCACACGTCTTAAACTTGGTCGTGCAGCGATTCCTTGTCAAATACCCTGGGGTCCAGGACATCTTGCGGCAGGCAAGGAAAATCTCGGCCCATTTCAGAAGATCTTACACGGCCATGGCTCGCCTTGCTGACATTCAGCGGCGACACCATCTGCCGGTCAGACGTCTTATTTGCGATTGCCCGACGCGATGGAACTCAACCTTCTATATGCTTGATAGGCTGCTCCAGCAGAAACGTGCAGTTAACGTCTACCTGTATGAACTCTGCGAAAGAAACGGTTCTGGGGAGCTGGGTTTTTTTTCACCGCGCCAGTGGCTGCTCATGCGCGACACATGCAGACTTCTGCGGCCATTTGAGGAGATCACCAAACTGGTCAGTCGCAGCCATGGCGCCATCAGTGACATGGTACCTTATGCCTTCTTTCTGGAGCGTGCATTGCGTCGTGTCATTGATCAGGCTGTGGAGGAGCAGGAGCGGGAAGATGAGGAAGTCGCAATGCTGGATGAATTCCCAGGGGGGGCTACTCTATCTGAGACAAGTCAACAACAGGAGTCTGATGAGGAGTCAGAGGAGGATGGTGCCGGGGCGGATGAGCAGGAGCAAGAAGAGCATGCTTTAAACCTTTCTGGGATCCCTGTTGTGCGAGGATGGGGAGAGGAGAATGAAGAGGACGACATTATCCTGGATGATGAGCAGGAGCCAGGCCACCACACCGCTTCCACTTTAGTGCAAATGGGGGCCTTCATGCTCCAGTGTTTTAATAGGGACCCCCGTATAAAAAGCATGAGGGTCAAGGACCAGTACTGGGTGGCAACGTACTTAGACCCCCGGTACAAACACAAAATGGCGGAAATGTTACCGCCGTCGCAGAGGGCTGTCAGAATGCAGCACTTCCAGGCCTTGCTTCGAGAAATGCTGCATTCTGCTTTTGCGTGCGCTGGCAGAGGAGCAATTCCCACTCCCAGAGAAGGATTTGCGGGTACCAATCCAACAGCGCCTGCAAGAAGAGGCCGGTTTGAAGATGTGTTGGTGACTTCGGATATGAGGTCATTCTTTCAGCCGACCCATCGACAGGTGTCATCCGGATCCAGCATCAGGGAACGCCTAGACCGTCAGGTGTCCGACTACATTGGGTTAACGGCCGATGTGGACGCTCTGAGGAGTGATGAACCCCTAGACTACTGGGTGGGCAGGCTTGACCTCTGGCCAGAGCTTGCCCAATTTGCAATCGAACTGTTGGCTTGCCCCTCATCCAGTGTCCTGTCCGAAAGGACGTTCAGCGCAGCAGGGGGGATTGTGACCGATAAGCGTACTCGCCTAGCTCACCACAGTGTTAACTACCTCACATTTCTAAAAATGAATGAGGCATGGATCTCGGAGGAATTCAACACATGTGATCAGTAGACCATGTATATGTCTATAAACAATTTTTGGAATCAAGCACACAGACCTTCTTAATTCATTTGGCTCACTTCCCTGACCCAAAAAAGCACACCGTACTATATGCCCCTACCCTCCTCTTTGAAGAGGTTGAGCGGTGTCATATTTCTACTGGGGCTGCTTATTATGAGGGGTTCCCACCATCCCTGTGCTGTGCTGACTTCCTCCTGGGTGTTCTTATTATGAGGGGCTCCCACCATCCCTGTGCTGTGCTGACTTCCTCCTGGGGGTTCTTATTATGAGGGGATCACACCATCCCTGTGCTGTGCTGACTTCCTCCTGGGGCTGCTTACGGTGCTGCTGTCAGCGCTGTATGTCACGGAGCTGCTGTCAGCGCTGTATGTCACGGAGCTGCTGTCAGCGCTGTATGTCACGGAGCTGCTGTCAGCGCTGTATGTCACGGAGCTGCTGTCAGCGCTGTATGTCACGGAGCTGCTGTCAGCGCTGTATGTCACGGAGCTGCTGTCAGCGCTGTATGTCACGGAGCTGCTGTCAGCGCTGTATGTCACGGAGCTGCTGTCAGCGCTGTATGTCACGGAGCTGCTGTCAGCGCTGTATGTCACGGAGCTGCTGTCAGCGCTGTATGTCACGGAGCTGCTGTCAGCGCTGTATGTCACGGTGCTGCTGTCAGCGCTGTATGTCACGGAGCTGCTGTCAGCGCTGTATGTCACGGAGCTGCTGTCAGTGCTGTATGTCACGGAGCTGCTGTCAGCGCTGTATGTCACGGAGCTGCTGTCAGCGCTGTATGTCACGGAGCTGCTGTCAGCGCTGTATGTCACGGTGCTGCTGTCAGCGCTGTATGTCACGGAGCTGCTGTCAGCGCTGTATGTCACGGAGCTGCTGTCAGCGCTGTATGTCACGGAGCTGCTGTCAGCGCTGTATGTCACGGAGCTGCTGTCAGCGCTGTATGTCACGGAGCTGCTGTCAGCGCTGTATGTCACGGTGCTGATGTCAGCGCTGTATGTCACGGAGCTGCTGTCAGCGCTGTATGTCACGGAGCTGCTGTCAGCGCTGTATGTCACGGAGCTGCTGTCAGCGCTGTATGTCACGGAGCTGCTGTCAGCGCTGTATGTCACGGAGCTGCTGTCAGCGCTGTATGTCACGGAGCTGCTGTCAGCGCTGTATGTCACGGAGCTGCTGTCAGCGCTGTATGTCACGGTGCTGCTGTCAGCGCTGTATGTCACGGAGCTGCTGTCAGCGCTGTATGTCACGGAGCTGCTGTCAGCGCTGTATGTCACGGAGCTGCTGTCAGCGCTGTATGTCACGGAGCTGCTGTCAGCGCTGTATGTCACGGAGCTGCTGTCAGCGCTGTATGTCACGGAGCTGCTGTCAGCGCTGTATGTCACGGAGCTGCTGTCAGCGCTGTATGTCACGGTGCTGCTGTCAGCGCTGTATGTCACGGAGCTGCTGTCAGCGCTGTATGTCACGGAGCTGCTGTCAGTGCTGTATGTCACGGAGCTGCTGTCAGCGCTGTATGTCACGGAGCTGCTGTCAGCGCTGTATGTCACGGAGCTGCTGTCAGCGCTGTATGTCACGGTGCTGCTGTCAGCGCTGTATGTCACGGAGCTGCTGTCAGCGCTGTATGTCACGGAGCTGCTGTCAGCGCTGTATGTCACGGAGCTGCTGTCAGCGCTGTATGTCACGGAGCTGCTGTCAGCGCTGTATGTCACGGAGCTGCTGTCAGCGCTGTATGTCACGGTGCTGCTGTCAGCGCTGTATGTCACGGAGCTGCTGTCAGCGCTGTATGTCACGGAGCTGCTGTCAGTGCTGTATGTCACGGAGCTGCTGTCAGCGCTGTATGTCACGGAGCTGCTGTCAGCGCTGTATGTCACGGAGCTGCTGTCAGCGCTGTATGTCACGGTGCTGCTGTCAGCGCTGTATGTCACGGAGCTGCTGTCAGCGCTGTATGTCACGGAGCTGCTGTCAGCGCTGTATGTCACGGAGCTGCTGTCAGCGCTGTATGTCACGGAGCTGCTGTCAGCGCTGTATGTCACGGAGCTGCTGTCAGCGCTGTATGTCACGGTGCTGATGTCAGTGCTCTGTATTACGGTGCTGCTGTCAGTGCTCTGTATCTCCTGCACCCTCTTGTTTGCCTACCCTGGTCCCTGACCTTCCCTCTCCTCCATTGCCTTCATTAGCTCCATAGTCCTGAATTGTCAGAACAATTTCCCAAATAAAAAAAAAATGCTTGTAGTTATCGATCCCAAATTCACCTCATACATGTATTATGCTATTGTCCAGGTGGTGGGACTACGTGCTACCCCCTAATAATTACCCCGTGGCCGCAAATTCGACCTAAAGGTTTGCGAAATTCGCCTCCCATTGAAGTCAATGGAGCCCGCGGCGAACGGTCGTTTTCGCGAACGTTTGTGTCCGTTCGCGTTTCGCGTTCGCGAAACGTCCCGTCGGAAGTTCGTCCATCACTACCCAGGAGTGGCCAGCCGCCCAAAATTACCCCAAGAGCGCAGCGACGACTCATCCAAGAGGTCACAAAAGACCCCACAACAACGTCCAAGGAACTGCAGGCCTCACTTGCCTCAGTTAAGGTCAGCGTTCATGCCTCCACCATCAGGAAAAGACTGGGCAATAATGGCCTGCATGGCAGAGTTCCAAGGAGAAAACCACTGCTGAGCAAAAAGAACATCAAAGCTCGTCTCAATTTCTCCACAACACATCTTGATGATCCCCAAGACTTTTGGGACAACATTCTGTGAACCGATGAGACAAAAGTGGAACTCTTTAGAAGGTGTGTGTCCAAGTATATCTGGCGTAGAAGGAACACTGCATTTCATAAAAAGAACATTATACCAACAGTAAAATATGGTGGTGGTAGTGTGATGGTCTGGGGCTGTTTTGCTGCTTCAGGACCTGAAAGACTTGCCGTGATAAAAGGAACTATGAATTCTGCTGTCTACCAAGAGATCCTGAAGGAGAATGTCCGACCATCTGTTCGTGTACTCAAGCTGAAACGAACTTGGGTTCTGCAGCAGGACAATGATCCTAAACACACCAGCAAGTCCACCACCGAATGGCTGAAGAAAAACAAAATGAAGACTTTGGAGTGGCCTAGCCAAAGTCCTGACCTGAATCCTATTGAGATGTTGTGGTATGACCTTAAAAAGGCCGTTCATGCTCGAAAACCCTCTAATGTAACTGAATTAGGACAATTCTGCAAAGATGAGTGGGCCAAAATTCCTCCAGGATGCTGTAAAAGCCTCATTGCACGTTATCGCAAACGCTTGGTTGCAGTTGTTGCTGCTAAGGGTGGCCCAACCAGTTATTAGGTTTAGGGGGCAATCACTTTTTCACACAGGGCCATGATGGTTTGGATTTTTTTTCACCTTTAATAATAAACACCTTCATTTACAAATTGCATTTTGTGTTTACTTGTGTTGTCCTTGACTATTGTTTAAATTGGTTTGATGTTCCGAAACACTTAAGTGTGACAAACATGCAAAGGAACAGGAAATGAGGAAGGGGGCAAACACTTTTTCACACCACTGTACATCTCCCTGCAGGCCATTAGTATGTCTGGAAGGCCAGCAAGGAAAGGCAGACAGGCATGAGCCAATAAAAGAGGGCAAGCAGGCTCTGTGTCTAGAGGCAAAAGTGCTGGTCGTGGACACAGTGCATCCTCATCAGCACGTGGCCATGAGAAACGCTTGTCCTTTTTTTCGGCAGCTGCCCATGTTGAGCCGCAACATGCCGAAGACTTGGTAGAGTGGATGACCAAGCCATCCTTATCCTCCTCATCCTCTCTCACCCAGTCTCAGGGTACTTTGTCTGGCAAAGCAGCTGACAACGCGTCCTCTTCCCTCAGTTCAATGGCATCAGTCACTCCTCCCCTAGACCCACTATGTCCTCCTGAGGAGTCCCCCGAACTGTTTGAGAACAGTGTTGAGTACATGCTCCAGGAGGATGCACAGTGTTTTGAAGTCTCTGATGATACTCGGCTAGAGGAAGGCAGTAACGTGAGCCTAGAGAGGGGGGGTGACCAAGAAGGACAGCAATCTGGTAGTCATGTTCCCCCAGCTGCATCATACTGCCAGGTTTGCTCCAGTGATAAGGAGGGAGGGGATGATGAGGTCACTGACTCCATGTGGGTGCCTGATAGGAGAGAGGAGGAGGAGGCACATCTCCAATGAGGCAGCATGCCCTCCAGGGGCCAGCTTTAGGGCAGCACACCGACTGCATCACACTGCAAAGCTCCACATGTGCAGGGCATTGCTTCTGCACGTTATTCCAAAAGTTCTTTGGTGTGGGCCTTTTTTGAGACAAGTGCATCAGATCGCACCACTGCTATTTGCAACATATGTCTCAAGCATATCTCGCGTGGCCAAAACATCAGCCGCTTGGGCACCACATGCTTGACCAGACATATGTTGACCTGCCATGCAGTTCGTTGGCTGGTGTACCTTAAAGACCCACACCAAAGAACAAAGCGGACCTCTCCTTGCTCCTCATCAGCTGGCATCCCCAACCCCACTATACCTTCAGTCCTCTCTGAAACCTACACTGAGAGGAATGAAGGTGGAGAATTAGGTGTGTCACAGCCAAGTACTTGCAGGCAATCTGCTACACCGACGTCTGATTTTACCAGGCAAATTTCCCTGCCCCAGTTGCTGCACTGCGAAAGAAGTTCACTCCCAGCCATCCACATGCCCAGCAGTTGAATGCTAGCTTGGCTAAATTGCTAGCACTTCAACTGCTGCCTTTTCAGTTGGTAGACTCGGCCCCCTTCCGTGACTTTGTGGAATGTGCGGTTCCTCAGTGGCAAGTCCCCAAACGCCACGATTCTGGCTCTCTACCGGCATGTGGAAGGCACTGTCTTGGCCTCATTGGATAGGGCGGTCAGTGGTAAGGTGCATATTACCGCTGACTGATGGTCCAGCAGGCATGGACAGGGACGTTACCTGTCTTTCGAAGTGCATTGGGTGACTCTGCTGGCAACTGGGAAGGATGCATGAAAAGGTGCAATAGCGTTGGAGGTTGTTCTGGCACCACGCCTCCAAAATGCTACTACTGGTGATTCTGACATGCCTCTCTCCTCCACCCCCTCCTCTTCTTCTTCCTTCATGGCCTTTTCCTGTGCTTTGTACCAATAAAAAAAAATGAAAAAAACAAATGTCTTCATTAATTTAGACCAATTTGTATTCTGCTACTTGTTTTTGGTAAAAAAGAAATAAATATGCCAATAAGCGTATATTTATATATAAGTTATAGCATCTACAAACTTTGGGATATTTTTATGGAATTTTTAGTTATTTTTTTTTTTTTAACAGTATTGGCAGTGATCAGTGACTTTTAGCAGGACTGCGACATTGCAGTGGAAACATTGGACTGCTAAATTACATTTTTGACACTTTTTTTGGGAACCAGTGACATTAATACAGTGATCAGTGCTAAACATATTCACTGTTACTATATTAATAACCCTGGCAATGAAGACGTTAACACCAGGGGCAATCAAAGGGTTAAGTGTGTCCCTAGGGGGTGCTTTCTTTTTTTTTTTTTATTTCACAAAAGTTTTTATTGAAAGAGAACAGTACATTATAAGCAACAACGTATTGTGAAAAAACGTTTTCATTTGAACATATTTTTACATGTTAAAGAAGGAACATAGCGAATGTTGCAACAACTGATAGATTATAAATAGATACCACATGTAGCTTCTTCATATCAAGTATAAAATCCGAATTATCCAAAAAAAAAGGACGTTTAAAATATCTGAGCACATATAAGGCTATGATCAAGTTGCTACCATTAATAGAGGGGGAGGAAGTGGGAGAGGGAAGGAAAGAAGAGAAAAAAAAAAAAAAGGGGGGGGGGGAGAAAATTGTGAAGAGTAGACAAAGATGTATTCGTATAGCGGGCCTGCGCTCTATAAATATCTGAGGATCGATAGAAACGATATCTGATAAAAATTCAACAATAATTGTTACACACTGGAAGATTTGTATTCCTGAGTATCTTTGTATTCTATCCATTTGAGCCAGGTTGAGGTAAAGTTTGACATTCTTTCCTGTGAGATGCTTATGATTTCCTCAATGGTTTCAATAGAGTTAATTTTTCTGAACCATTCTATTTTCGTTGGGAGTGAGGTGGATCGCCAATGGCGGGGGATACAAAGTCTTGCGGCGTTTACCATGATCATGGTCAGAGATTTCAAGTATTTTTTTTTAGGGATTCTGTTGTGGTGCAATAGAAAGTGGGCTGGGTCAAGGTCCAACTTCTCTGGGGTGATGGATGAGATGGTTTCATGTACCATTTTCCAGAAAGGTTGAATATTCGGACATGACCACCAGATATGCAATAACGAGCCCTCCTCACCATTGCATCGCCAACATCTGTTGGGGATCTGGGGGTAGAATTTGTGTAGGATGTCAGGTGTTCTGTACCATCTTGTTAAAATCTTAAATCCGCATTCCTGAGTAGCGACATTAAGTGAGCCTTTATGGGCGTATGTGAAAATGGTTTCCCAATTTTCTTGGGAAAGCGATATATTGAGATCATTTTCCCATGCCAGGCAGGATGCGCTGGAGAACCCCAAACCCTCCTCGAATAAAGAGTTGTATAGAGTTGAAATATTATGTCTTTGTGGACTCGTTTCTGAGCATAAGATTTCTAGGGTCGTGTGGATTTTGTACCTTAAATTTGCCATATCCGCTGTGGAGAGATAATGTTTGATTTGGAGATAAGTAAAATGTGATATTAGTCCAGGGTCATTGTCCTTATTTATTTCTTCAAAGGATAAAAATTTCCCACTCCTAAAAAAATGTTTAGTTAACACTGCTTTGTGGGGCCAATTGATTAGGAAAGATTTTTGTTGGTTTCCTGGAGGGAAATCCGGGTTGTGTCTGAGAGGCGTTAGGGGGCTGATCCAGGGGGTGGGGTCCCTTTTCCTGAATGTGTCACGAAATATTGCTAGTGTGGGGCCAATTAGGGGGTGAGATTTGATCTCTTTTGGGTGAAACTTGGGATTTATCCATGGAAGGTGGTTGATGGGGTAGGTAAATTGGGCTTGTTCTAGTGACACCCAGTCCTTTATTGACTGGTGTATGTTCCAATCAACTATACTGATTGGGATCGTTTGCATAGCATAAAGGAATCTAGGCAGGATAGTCATCTTTATCAGTGAGGCCCTGCCAAACCATGAAACATTGAGAGAGTTCCATCTCTTAAGGTCTTCTTGTGCTTCTTTTAACAAGGGTGTAAAATTAAGTTTGAAGAGATCTTTTAGGTTTGAGGGTATCTCTATCCCTAAGTAGGTAATGTGTTGTGTGGACCACGTAAATGGGAAGTTTTGCTTACATAGATCAACCTCTTTAGGGGGCAACGAGATATTTAGCGCAACAGATTTGGAATGGTTAATTTTTAAGTTGGAAATTAGGTGGAAAGATTCAAGTTCTCGTATTATGTTGGGCAATGATACGTGTGGCTGTGATAGAAATAGTAGCATATCATCTGCGAAAGCAGCGACTTTATAAGAGTGATCTTGTATTTCAATGCCTTTTATATCTGGATTGGATCTAAATTTGTTCAGGAGTGGTTCCAAAGTAAGAACAAAGAGCAGTGGGGACAAGGGGCATCCCTGTCTCGTGCCGTTTCTTAAGTTGAAGGCATTCGACAGGTGGCCATTTGTGCGGACTCGTGCAGTTGGATTTGAATACAAAGCGGCGATGTAAGCTCTCATCCGAGACATTATGCCGATATTTTAAGTACTGCGTCGATGTAATCCCAGGCCACTCTGTCGAATGCCTTCTCCGCGTCAAGAGAAAGGAAGAAACCCTGTTTTTTTTTGGAAATTAGCCAATTATTTATGTTTAGAGCTTTAATTGTATTGTCACGACCCTCTCTGCCGGGGATGAACCCAACTTGGTCTAAAGAGATTAGAGATGGAAGTAAGGGTAATAATCTGTTGGCCAGGATTTTAGCATATATTTTAATATCCACGTTTATTAAAGAAATTGGGCGATAGTTTGTGACAAGGGTTGGGTCTTTTCCTTCTTTGGGAATAACAGTTATATGAGCTTCCAGGACTTGTTTTGGGGGGTTTTGTTCGGAATGCAGTGACTGGAAAGTTTTCAAAAATTTGGGTTTTAGAATGTCGAGAAAGGTTTTGTAATATTGTAGGGGGAGGCCATCTGGACCTGGGGCTTTGCCTATTTTCATATCCTTTAAGGCCCTGTCAAATTCTTCTCCATTGATGGGGGATTCAAGTTCCTGGGCTATATTTTTTGCTATTTTCAGGGGGCCGTGGTTCTCAAGATAGTCTTGAATGAGTTTTGCTCTGGCCTCTGAATCGGGGGGATATTGGGGGTTAGGAGGAATATTATATAAGGATTGATAATACACTTCAAACTGGGTGGCTATCTCCTCGTTCGAGGAATATGACACGCCTCGGTTGTCTTTTATTTGATGTATAGTAGAGGCAGCTTTCTTGCTTTGAACCGCTTTAGCTAGAAGTTTTCCACTTTTGTTACCTTGCTCGTAATATATTTTATGTCTCAGTATATATTGTCTTTTGGTTTTAAGGTTCAGTTCCTCAGTGAGTAGATCTCTTGCTTTTGTCAATTCCTCAAACGTGGAGGCAGCCACATTTTTTTTATGTTGGAGTTCAAGTTTGTGTATATGTTCTATTAGGGTTTTAATTCTAGCTTGCTTTTCCCTTTTGATTAATGTCAGTTTTTTAATGAATTCGCCTCTAATGACGCTTTTATGTGCTTCCCATTGGATGATGCTAGAAGTGTCTGTATTATCATTACGGACAAAATAGTCGTTGAGTATGTTCCTAAAGTGGAGAATATCAATGGGGTCTTTTAGTATTGTGGTATTCAGTCTCCAGGTTTTAGTTGTAGTAATTTTTTCCGGGAAAGTCAGGGTTAATGAAATTGGATGGTGGTCAGATAAGGTCATAGGTTCTATAGATGCATTTTTCAGGAGTGGCAAATCTGTTTGTGTAATATAAAAGTAATCTATCCTAGAATACTTTTGGTGAATTGGTGAGAAATAGGTGAAATCTTTGGATTGAGGGTTGAGAGTTCTCCACGCATCGTGCAAAGTCAGTGAATGCAGTTGTAATTTAATTTGTTTCAAGGCTCTGTAAGGAAGGCTCGAGGAGCCGTTTGACGTGTCAGCAATGGGGTTAAGGGGGACGTTAAAGTCACCTCCTAAAATCAGAACACCTGAAGCGAAGTTCGTTAGTAGGTCCTTGACTTTACGAAAGAAGGGTACTTGTTTCGAGTTGGGAGCGTAAATGTTGGCTATCGTGATCGGGTAGGAGGCAAATCTGCCCTTCAGGAATACGTATCTCCCCTCCGGGTCAACCATTGTATCAAGTATTTGTAGAGGAGTATTTTTAGAAATAAGGATAGAAACCCCTTTCGTCTTCCCCTCCGGATTCGTGGAGTGGAATTCCGTAGGAAAACGTTTATCAGAGAAATTTGGAACATTGTTGGATTTGAAGTGAGTCTCTTGAATACAGACTATGTTTGCTCTATGTTTATGAAAATCAGAAAGGAATTTGGAACGTTTGGTTGGAATGTTGAGACCTTTAGCATTAATCGATAAAAGTTTAAGTGAAAGATTTGTGGATTTTGGGCCCTGAGACGGCATTTCGACAAACTGCAGTGAGTGTCAGATAAAGTTATATATAAAAAAAAAATAAAAAAAAAAAAAGCTTTCTAACTAAGAATGCTCTGGGAGAACACAGAGATCCGTGTTGCTGCTTAGCAGGAACACAAGATCTCTATGTTCTTCCCTGTCAGATCTCCGTTCTGCCTCTCTGGGTAATCATCGCAGGTGGCCTGCGGACATCGCAACCACCGGACCAGCTGATTGGCTCCCCTTCTGTCTAATCAGCACATGCGCCCCTGGGAGCTTTGTGTACAAAGTGACATTCAGGTATGTCATTTCATGCAGCTGGGCTGCCTTGCTGCATTAAATGTGCGGAACGTAGTCCGGGATTACCTCCAATTTTTTGTTAAATAAATTAAAATTGGAAAAAAATGCATGTTTTTCTTAATTTCTGTTATACAATTTAGAAAATAAATTATCTTTCTTCATAAATTTAGGCCAAAATGTATGCTTCTATGTATGGTGAAAATAACCCAAATCGGTATATATTATTTAGTCTGTAGGAAAAAAAAAAAATATATATATATATATATATATATATATATATATATATATACACACACACAGTGGGGCAAAAAAGTATTTAGTCAGCCACCGTTTGTGCTAGTTCTCCCACTTAAAAAGATGATAGAGGCCTGTAAGTGTCATCATAGGTATACCTCAACTATGAGAGACAAATCCAGACAATCACATTGGCTGATTTTTGAAAGAATTTATTTGCAAATTATGGTGGAAAATAAGTATTTGGTCAATATCAAAAGTTAATTTCAATACTTTGCTATATATCCTTTGTTGGCAATGGCAGAGGTCAAACATTTTCTGTAAGTCTTCACAAGGCTGTCAAACACTGTTGCTGGTTTGTTAGCCCATTCCTCCATGCAGATCTCCAGTGATGTTTTGGGGCTGTCGCTGGGCAACACAGACTTTCAACTCCCCTCCAAAGGTTTTCTATGGGGTTGAGATCTTGAGACTGGCTAGTCCACTCAAGGACCTTAAAATGCTTTTTACTAAGCCACTCCTTTGTTGTCCGGGAGGTGTGTTTGGGATCATTGTCATGCTTAAAGATCCAGCCACATTTCATCTTCAATGCCCTTGCTGATGGGAGGAGGTTTGCACCCAAAATCTCACAATACATGGCCCCATTCATTCTTTCATATACACGGATCAGTCGTCCTGTTCCCTTTGCAGAGAAACAGCCCCAAAGCATGATGTTGCCACCCCCATGCTTCACAGTAGGTGTGGTGATCTTTGGTTGCAACTCAGCATTCTCTCTCCTCCAAGCACGACGAGTTGTGTTTCTACTAAACAGTTCTACTTTGGTCTCATCTGACCATATGACATTCTCCCAATCCTCTTCTGGATCATCCAAATGCTCTCTAGCAAACCTCAGACAGGCCCGGACATGTACTGGCTTAAGCAGGGGGACAAGTCTGGCATTGCAGGATCTGAGTTCCTGGTGGCGTAGTGTGTTACTGATGGTAGCCTTTGTTACGTTGGTCCCATCTCTCTGCTGGTCATTCACTAGGTCCCCCACTGTGGGATTTTTGCTCGCCGTTTTTGTGATCATTTTGACCCCATGGGGTGAGATCTTGCGTGGAGCTCTAGATCGAGGGCGATTATCAGTGGTGTTGTATGTCTTCCATTTTCTAATTATTGCTCCCACAGTTGATCAGTTGATTTCTTCACACCAAGCTGCTTGCCTATTGCAGATTCAGTCTTCCCAGCCTAGTGCAGGTCTACAAGTTTGTTTCTGGTGTCCTTCAACAGCTCTTTGGTCTTCACCATAGTGGAGTGTGGAGTGTGACTGTTTGAGGTTGTGGACAGGTGTCTTTTATACTGACAACAAATTCAAACAGGTGCCATTAATACAGGTAATGAGTGGAGGACAGAGGAGCCTCTTAAAGAAGGAGATACAGGTCTGTGAGAGCCAGAAATCTTGCTTGTTTGTAGGTGACCAAATACTTATTTTCCACCATAATTTGCAAATAAATTCTTTCAAAAATCAGACAATGTGATTGTCTGGATTTGTGGGAGAACTTGCACAATTGGTGGCTGACTAAATACTTTTTTGCCCCACTATATTTTATATATATATATATATATATATATATATATATATATATATATATATATATATATATATATATATATATGTATGTGTATATATATGTGTATATATATATATATATACATATATTTAATTTTTTTTTTTTTAATTGATCAATCCTGTACTGATGGCTGAAAGGAGAAAAAATCTTTATTTGAAAAATGGCAGGACAGTACAAATACCTCCCAAATGACCCCTTAGTAGGAGGCCTGGAAAGTGTATTTTTTTTGTTCAAATTTTTGGGAAAATTAAGAAATTTTAAGAAATAGTATATTTCGCAATTTTATTTTTTTTACATGCTGTAGCGAGTACAGTAAATCATCATCATATAAATGGGGTGGCAGTACTCAGGGACACTGACTGGTGGCAGTATTTAAAAATAGTAATAATACTATTTTTTCAATTTCTTTTTCTTTTTTATTACATTTTTTTTCTTTTTTTTATGATTTCTATTTATACATACTCTGACCAGCGCAATACAGTGTTAACATAGTAATGCTACTGTCTGACTAACATGTTTAATGTTCATCTTTAACCAATATACAGTAAAGAACTGTAAGATAACAGTGAGATATGATCATTAGAATCTCACTCACGCCCTTCCACTAAAAAAGATCTTCCATCATCAGTGTCATCAGTTGATGCTTCTTTCATTGCTTGTTGATTAGCCTGCAGGGATGGAAGTCGGTCTCTATTTGCCTCTCTTGCTTCTACATGGGGTCACCTTGTTCTGTGCAGTGAAAGGTAACAATATGACGGAAGGTGAGTACCCAACGGTGATAGATCTATTTTGACTTCGAAAATTTGGCTTATATAGTGGGTCAACAAAATGAACCAACAGCTATACAAAATAAGCATCTACAACTCATTCACAACATTTCCAGCCAGATAGACTATAACATTACACAGGTGTGGGTGCAAATATTAGGCTGCCAAGTCACTTCTAGAACCAAATCGCCCTGTATGGGACCAGCATCATTCAGGAAGCCCATGGAAAGGTGGGGAGAAAATCAGATTGTCCATAAAAGGTTCCATATGCAGTAAATATCAGCCACAGCCAATCATAATTTTTATTTTACTGGTCTGACTTCATAACACTCAAATCTGGTTGGTTGCTCTGAATTATATATTTAACACATTATCATAGAACTTTGTGGTTTTACTAAAGTAGTTAATTGGCCATCAGCGGCAAAGGGTTCTTCTCAAAGGTTAGTGGGAAAATTTCCAAAAATAGATGTACAAGGAAGTTTGGTTGTTCAAATAAATCCACCGTAAGATGGCAGCTTCATTAATGAATCCACCAGGTGGTGATTATAAGTGGAGATGATGACCAATATCAGATGGGACCCAATCCCAGTTGTGTATGATGATAAATGTTTTGTATGTCTTTGGAAAAACCTCTATTTGGGTAATATTATCATTTAATCATATTATCATATTATCATTGATGACAATTACAGGCCTCTCTCATCTTTTAAAGTGGGAGAACTTGCAGAATTGGTGGCTGACTAAATATTTTTTTGCCCCTATACAGTGGTGTGAAAAAGTGTTTGCCCCCTTCCTCATTTCCTGTTCCTTTGTATGTTTGTCACACTTAAGTGTTTCGGAACATCAAACCAATTTAAACAATAGTCAAGGACAACACAAGTAAACACAAAATGCAATTTGTAAATGAAGGTGTTTATTATTAAAGGTGAAAAAAAATCCAAACCATCATGGCCCTGTGTGAAAAAGTGATTGCCCCCCTTGTTAAAACATACTATAACTATGGTTGTCCACACCTGAGTTCAATTTCTCTAGCCACACCCAGGCCTGATTATTGCCACACCTGTTCACAATCAAGGCATCACTTAAATAGGAGCTGCTTGACACAGTAAGGTCCACCAGAAGATCCTTAAAAGCTACACATCATGCCGAGACCCAAAGAAATTCAGGAACAATTGAGAAAGAAAGTAATTGAGATCTATCAGTCTGGAAAGGGTTATAAAGCCATTTCCAAAGCTTTGGGAATCCAGCGAACCACAGTGAGAGCCATTATCCACAAATGGCGAAGACATGGAACAGTGGTGAACCTTCCCAGGAGTGGCCGGCCGCCCAAAATTACCCCAAGAGCGCAGCGACGACTCATCCAAGAGGTCACAAAAGACCCCACAACAACGTCCAAGGAACTGCAGGCCTCACTTGCCTCAGTTAAGGTCAGCGTTCATGCCTCCACCATCAGGAAAAGACTGGGCAAAAATGGCCTGCATGGCAGAGTTCCAAGGAGAAAACCACTGCTGAGCAAAAAGAACATCAAAGCTCGTCTCAATTTCTCCACAACACATCTTGATGATCCCCAAGACTTTTGGGACAACATTCTGTGGACCGATGAGACAAGAGTGGAATTCTTTGGAAGGTGTGTGTCCAAGTATATCTGGCGTAGAAGGAACACTGCATTTCATAAAAAGAACATTATACCAACCGTAAAATATGGTGGTGGTAGTGTGATGGTCTGGGGCTGTTTTGCTGCTTCAGGACCTGGAAGACTTGCCGTGATAAAAGGAACTATGAATTCTGCTGTCTACCAAGAGATCCTGAAGGAGAATGTCCGACCATCTGTTCGTGTACTCAAGCTGAAACGAACTTGGGTTCTGCAGCAGCAATGATCCTAAACACACCAGCAAGTCCACCACCGAATGGCTGAAGAAAAACAAAATGAAGACTTTGGAGTGGCCTAGCCAAAGTCCTGACCTGAATCCTATTGAGATGTTGTGGTATGACCTTAAAAAGGCCGTTCATGCTCGAAAACCCTCTAATGTAACTGAATTAGGACAATTCTGCAAAGATGAGTGGGCCAAAATTCTTCCAGGACGCTGTAAAAGCCTCATTGCACGTTATCGCAAACGCTTGGTTGCAGTTGTTGCTTCTAAGGGTGGCCCAACCAGTTATTAGGTTTAGGGGGCAATCACTTTTTCACACAGGGCCATGATGGTTTGGATTTTTTTTCACCTTTAATAATAAACACCTTCATTTACAAATTGCATTTTGTGTTTACTTGTGTTGTCCTTGACTATTGTTTAAATTGGTTTGATGTTCCGAAACACTTAATTGTGACAAACATGCAAAGGAAAAGGAAATGAGGAAGGGGGCAAACACTTTTTCACACCACTGTATATATATATATATATATATATATATATATATATATATATATATATATATATTGTGAGGGGTTTGCTCGGCAGCGGGTGTGTGTGACCCCCTGGATGGGTTCACAACACAAAATCAGGCACAGCAGACAGCGTTGTAGGTGCAAAAAAAAACAAAAGATGCGGTTTATTTATGCTACATGCAGTGAAACATATAACAGCCAAACAAAAATAAAACATGAAAATAAATCCTGGTCAGCTTGACCTCTAATTACACACTTAGATTCCCTGTCTAACAACTGAGTGCAGCCTTGTGCTGCACCAGTCCCTGTCTCTGTTGTAGACGTTTGCCACACAGGCGTTAACTCACCGCACAGAACAGGTGTCACACTCCCCAGTCTATACAACACAAAACTGGTTCCAGGATGGAGCATCTCCCTAAGCATGCTGGAGTTTTTTGTGGAGGTCTTAATGAGCCCACTTACTTCAGCTGGGGTCATTAACTCTTCCCCTCTAATTGTAAAAGTCTGCATAAAGCCTGAATCTGGGGCACACATATTTCCCATCCTGGATACAACCAGGTGACTTTACCTGCGTGCTGCCACAATATATATATATATAAATATTTTGAAAATTGATCAATCCTGTACTGATGGCCGAAATGAGAAAAAAATCTTTATTTCTTGTGGCCCGAAAAAATGGCAGGACAGTACAAATACCCCCCAAATTACCCCTTAGTAGGAGGCCTGGAAAGTTTAATTTTTTTTGTTCAAATTTGTTCAAATATTTAGGAAAATTAAGAAATTTTAGGAAATAGTATTTTTTACAATTTTTTTTTAATATACTGTCACGAGTATAGTATAGCATCATCATGTAAATGGGGTGGCAGTGCTCAGGGACATTGATTGGTGGCAGTATGTAAAAATAGTAATAATAATGCCCCGTACACACGAGCGGACTTTTCGACATCAAAGGTCCGACGGATCAATTTCGGCAGACCATTCGATCGTGTGTGGGCTGCAGCGGGCTTTAGATTCGTAAAAATCCGACAGACTTTAGAAATGGAACATGTTTCAAATTTTTCCGCCGGAACTCTGCCGGACCCAGTTCCTACTGAGAAATCCGCTCGTGTGTATGCTAGTCCGACGGACAAAAACCGACGCTAGGGCAGCTATTGGCTACTGGCTATGAACTTCCTTATTCTATTCCGGTCGTACGTCATCACGTTCAAATCCGTCGGACTTTGGTGTGATTGTGTGTGGCCAAGTCCGTTCATTCGGAAAGTCCATCAGAACTCTGTCAGAACTCCATCAGAACTCCGTCGAAAATCTGTCGGACCTAGTCCCTCGAAAAGTCCGGTCGTGTGTACGCGGCATAAGAAGCAAGGTGGTCATGTAGCAATTACTGGTCAATCTAAGTACGAGCAATCACAAACAAATGATTCATTGAAGACCAAGTTTTCTTGCACAGTTTGTTTACAAGTTTAAATTAGGGCGTTGCTACGCAGCATCCTACTGTGTCGACCACATACTTGTCTCTCCTTTCCGGGAACACCCCGGGAGCGGTGAAAGGTTAGATGAGATTGTGCGACAGATGATAAATTTAAATGCCTGTATTTGATGAAATCCTTGTGAGTGTTTTATCGTGAGACAGATTTTAATCAATAAAATAGAGTTGTACTGGATTACGCTATGTTGGTTTCTTTTATCTGATTATGAGCCTAATGCAGATGAGAGACGTCCAGCAAGCTGAGACCATGCATTTGTTTGTGTGATAAACCAGCTGTGTCTGGTAAGTGCAATATCTGCAGGGGGCTGCACAAGTGGTGTGGTGAAGCAGTTTGTTTCACGCTGGAATCACTATTAAAGCCTGTCTGTATATGTTTTTTTTTGGCACAGTCACCTCTGCACATTTATGGACTTTTGTATAACATTGTAAATTTGTTGTCCTCTCAAAATAACTCGACACACAGCCATTAATGTATAAACCACTGGCAACAAAAGTGAGTATGCGCTCAAGTGAAAATGTCCAAATTGGGCCCAAAGTGTCGATATTTTGTGTGGCCACCATTATTTTCCAGCACTGCCTTAAAGTGGTTGTAAACCCATGGGGAGAAAAAAATATAAGGCAAAGGCATAATGACCTAGTATGCATAGCATACTAGCTCTTCATGATATACTTCTCTTATATCGAAGCCCCGGCTTTGGCTGGGGACATGTCACCAGGAGGTTCTTCCAGGTATCGCAGACTCCGGCGCTGTGATTGGCTGGAATTGTAAGGATGTCACTCCGGCGCATACGCGCGGGAGCCACCGGTAACGGCACACTAGCTAAAGAAACAGCACATACAAGCTGTCTCTTTAGTGCAAGTTTAGGAGAAATTCACGGTAGCTACAGGTAAGCCTTATTATAGGTATACCTGTAGGCAAAAGTGGTTGTAAAGGGTTTACAACCATTTTAACCATGTTGAGCATGGAGTTCACCAGAGCTTCACAGGTTGCCACTGGAGTCCTCTTCCCCTCCTCCATGACGACATCACAGAGCTGGTGGATGTTAGAGACCATGCACTCCTCCAACTTCCATTTGAGGATGCCCCACAGATGCTCAATAGGGTTTAGGTCTGGAGACATGCTTGGCCAGTCCAACACCTTTACCCTCAGCTTCTTTAGCAAGGCAGTGGTCATCATGGAGGTGTGTTTGGGGTCGTTATCACGTTGGAATACTGCCCTGCGGCCCAGTCCCCGAAGGGAGGGGATCATGCTCTGCTTCAGTATGTCACAGTACATGTTGGCATTCATGGTTCCCTCAATGATCTGTAGCTCTCCAGTGCCGGCAGCACTCATGCTTGACTATAGGCAAACAAGGGGCGTGAGGAGTAAGTGTGAGATAATTATAACCCTACACATCCCAAAGGAACATATACAAAAATGAGACCAAGATAAACTTATTTGGTTCAGATGGTGACAAGCGTGTGTGGCGGCAACCAGTTGAGGAGTACAAAGACAAGTGTGTCTTGTCTACAGTCAGCATATACAAAAATAGAGCAAGATTGCGTGGGACTTTACATGTAACTTGTAGGGTTTAATAAACACACAAATCAAAGAGGTTAAAAGGAAAATAAACAAAGTTTCCATTCTACATGCACAAATACTAAAAAACATTAAATTGTTAGTGGGTTAAAAGCACTATTACAGTTATGTTGTCCAGGGTGTTAGTTAT